>NW_024703150.1:0-4518 GCF_008729295.1 Plectropomus leopardus | reverse complement strand
GGTCTCTGCCTAAATTTTTCCTTGCAGACCGGACACTGGCTGACAGGTATGTCGTCCCAGTAAGACGCGATACAGGACATGCAAAAGTTGTGTCCACATGGAGTGGAAACTGGCCGAGTGAAGACATCCAGGCAGATGGGACAGAGGAGCTGCTCCTCAGATAAGAGGCTGCTGCTTGAGGCCATTTCTGAAAAAAAAAACACACAACAATGGATACATGAAAGCTCTGTAGGCAGGCAGCTTGGAAGATTTATTTTGGCAGCACTAGACTTTGAGCATATTGTAATTCAGGTGGACTGAGAGAAAACGAGACTTCTGCACCTCGTCTTGGTTTTATTTTCAGGCTTTAAAAAATCTGATGAGAGACTTTTAGGCAATCACAGGTCATTCCTGAGAGAGGGCGTAACTATTGGCACGGCAAATCTATTTATATAGCAAATTTCATACCGCAAGGCAACCTGAAGTGGTTTAGAGATGAATCAAGTCAAAGTTTATCGTAGCTCAATCTCAAAGCATGCCCCACAGGGCTGTACAAATAGTAATTTCAATTCAGTTTCAATTTGATCTATAAAGTCCATTATCTCAAATCACAATTACACACAGAGGGCTTTAAAACGTGTGACATCCCTCTGTTCTTCAACCCTCTCATCGGATAAAGGAAAAACTCCCCCAAAACACTCTTTAATAGGAGAAAAAAATGGTAGAAACCTCAGGATGAGCAGCTGCAGAGGGATCCCTCTTCCAGGTTGGACAGGTGTCCTATCAGCTCTTCTTCTAATGCAGATGTGCACACGTTCCTTCAGTGAAAGTGTGATTCAGTGGCGGAGAATCCTGCATCAGCAACACCTGCCAATACTGCAAAGCACTGCAAGAAAAGGAAGACTTATTAAAAGAGAGTCTAAAAGAGAATTTGACAAATTAAATACAACAGGTGTTCAAGGACAGACGGAAAGTGTTGCCCATAGTTTAGACTTCTGATAACTGGAGCTGAAGGCTAATGGGTTCGGCTTCAAGTTCATGTTTATGTAGTTTATGTTAACCAGAGCTGAGAATCACAATGTGCTCTCAGCCTCACTGCAGCTACAGACCACCTCGCGGGGATGAGAGCAGGCAGCAGCTCCGGAGATGGACCCCCAGTCAGCAGCTGCTGCTGCAAACTTTACAAATAAGCACTTTCTGTTGCTGCTGTTACACAGGGTAAAGCCCGCTGTGACAACCAGCGCAGCGACCGAGCTGCCGCCTGCTCTCCTCCAGGCGAAGCCGCAAGCGACGGGGAGCACAGCAGAGGGGTTGTGGGGTGGCTGATTCTTGTCTCATTTGTGATCTGATAATCAGAGAGAGACCAGGGCATGAAGGGGCCGAGCGAATCTGCAGCATGCAGCTCGTATGAAATGAGATTAAACAGATCAGTGTTTGGGAAACACCGGGTTAATGTGTAAAGCATGTGCCTATGACTGTGCTCGTGTGATCGGAGGGGCCTAGGACTGACAGAGGAGAGCTGCAGGAGGGTGTGTTTTCAAATTCTGCTTTTGAAATTGTTTTGTTTTTTTTGTGCCTTTTCTAGATTACTGACTGGCCAAGATTCAAAGTCCATCCCCGATATCGGACATAGCAGTTGCAAAAAGCTAACCTTGCCACAATCTATGTGTAGTATCAGTTTTTGAGCTTTTGATCATATCACATCTGCAATATATATAGAAATATAGATTTACATTTACTCTTCGGAGGTTTCTTATGAGGAAAGTTTCTGTTTACGTCAAATGTTTCTTTTCAGTACATTTAGAGTGAAACAATGAGTCTATTAGTCAAAAGACAGAAAATTAATCTGAAGTTATCTGTATACTTCATTAATCATACGCCAAAATGACAAGAATTCACTGGCTCCGCTTTCTGTTTAAATATCTGACGACTGAATATCTTTGGGTTTTTTCGCTGCAGTTTGAAGGCGTCAGCTCGAGCTTTGGAAAACTACAATGTGAATTTTTAGAAGATTTTCTGATATTTCAGGGAGCAAATTAGTTCTGATTACTAATGAAAATAATTTGAAGATTCATCAGTATTTTTTCCTTGTTAAAGGGGATCTAGGGGGAGTTTTTCCTTATCCACCATGAGGGTCCAGGGACAGAGGGATGTCGTGTGCTGTAAAGCCCTCTGAGGCAAATTGTGATTTGTGGTAATGGACTTTATTGACAAAATAGACTTGAACTGACTTGATCAATCATTGAAATACTTATAAGCATTCCTAATACAGAACTTGCATTGCTTTTTTTTTCTTCTGAGTTTCGGCAGTTATTTTTTTTAATGCATTCATGTGCGTGTTGCTACTTGAATAACCGTCAGTATCAGGATGTGTCATCAAAAGTGCTTAGCAGAAAGTGGAAACAACAGGGATTTTTGATATAACAGATGCCAAAGAAAAAGTTAACCAATTTGTTATTTACAGAGAGGACAAACACAAATGTATCTTTTAAAATTTCACTGTGTTTTTATGGATTTCTGGTCCATCCTGACTTTAAAAGAACCAACATGATGCAGTGATAGTCATGAGGACAAAGTTAAAACTCCAGAGAAGCTCATCAGTGAAGCCTGTAGTGATTTTATTTATTTATTTTGTCAATTGCTCTTTTCACGGTGAAGACTGAACTTTGAATCTCAACTCTCCAGCCAACATAAACAAGAACCGGTCAAACTCCCTGCTGATGATCATGTGACATTCAAGATTCAAGGTGTTTGCTGGCAGTCTGGTTTTACAGGTACAACTGTGTGACATACTTTTGCTGGGAGGCTCCACTCAGGAAGGACAGTCAAAGAGTTCAAAAGATATATAAAACCTAATTAAATGAAATATAACAAAATGAAATAGTCAATAAAAACATCATACATAATATTACATATATTTGAAAATTAAATATATCCAAGGCAAATACGTACATAGGTAACATATACAAGAAGATGTGAAATTATTTGAAAATATCGTATGATATGATACAAAATGTATCTTGTGTTTAGATTTTTTCATCTATGACAACAAAATAGATTAAATTGCTCATTATGAAGCTGCATTTCCCAACAAAAAGTGCTCAAATAGCTGCAAGTTAGTTGAAACAAAAACCTCCAAACAACATAGATTTAACTCCTTATGTGTAAAAATGAAAGTTTGGCTCAGTAAAGATTACTCACATCTGTCTGTGTTGGTCTGTAGAGCAGAAATAATGGCAAGGGAGGTCCTGGTTGTCACCCAGGAAATAATTTAACTTTCATTTTTTTCCTGTGTCATGTTTCTTAAAGGGACAGACACACATTGTTTGTCTGTGGAGTCAGAGGCTTTTATAGGTTTGGATACAAATGATTTTTTTGGGGGGCGGGATCTAATGCCTGAGCATGCTCTGTATTATTTACTATGTGAGGACAAAGAAAAAACAAAGAAATAATAAAATTTAAAAAGATTTATTTTAAAATATTTTCTAACCAAACTAAGTCACACAATGCTTACTTATTTTATTACAGTTTCATCAAGCTGGAAAACTTTATTACCATTACAGATCATATGCAGCTTTAAATATTTTTAATTACAGTGACAATGCATTTTGTATTATCATAAAAACAAAATCAACATTAAAAACATTAGAACAAGGCTTACGCGTGCATTTAAAACAACATTTCTTGAACACAGCAAGTCTGAATTTCAGTATGTCAGTTATCTTTGCAAGACACATTCATCACTTTACACACAAATAAGAAAAAGTTCTTGGTTAATGTGTACAAATCATTTTTTTCCTATATAAAGTCACATTTTGGATTTAAGGCACAAGGAGACATAAATCAGGAGAGGAAGATGTTTCATCTCCTTAAATGTTTGACATATTTTATAGGTCTGTCTAAAATCGTGATTAATTGCAGAATTTTCTTTATCGTAATTAATCACATTTTTTTCTGTTCATTATTTTTAATCATCACTCCGTATGATTGACAGGTACAATTGTCATCGGCCCCAAGTTTGAACCAAATTCATTATCACATGGATTAAAGTACGGATGCAGTTTTTCTGTAAACACACACTCAGTAAACGAGTAAATGAGCGTTGCGGTCTGTACGTCAAAGAAAGAAATCTGTCCTGCGTCATAATCCACAAACACGCCGATCCGCTCCACTTTACCCAAATGTACCGGCACATTTGGACAACTGAAGGTTTCAAATTTATCTATCATAAACCATATGGCCCAGAGTCCACAGTGAGGACTGCGAATAAGCTCCCCCCTCCTTTGGATCGACGCCTTGGCCACGCCCAGACACCATTCGGTTTTTCCACCCACGAACACTTCGAAGTAAAACCTACATTCAAAGCCTCTCTGTCCCAGAACTGCAAGATGTCCAGTAAAAAACATGCTGTGGCTCGGGATCTGTGTCCCCCAGAAAACTAAATCCAGGCTGTATCTCACCTGTTTGCCGCCATCAGATAAAATGAGCTGAGGGTGAGCCGTGTCGGGGTCGAGCACTACGTCCACTTCATACTGCTGC
>NW_024703149.1:0-749 GCF_008729295.1 Plectropomus leopardus | reverse complement strand
TTTAATTTAGCATATTTTCATTTACTACTAAATTTAAGTAATGCTAAAGGGAAAAAAAACTATTACAGAAAAAATGGTATTCACACCTTGTGGTGGGAGTCACCAGAAGCTCCCCAGTGAGATATATATATTACAATACTCATATACAATATTATTTGGATTGTAATTGTTTTGTGATATCCTGAGTATTGGGATAACAGTTGATGCAAAATACTGTATTACCTTTTTTTCAATCACAAACTGGGGAAAAATTTCCAAATCAGATGAATGTTAGTCTCCTCATCTCATTTCAGTCAATTTTTATTGCAGCAAAATGTACCTGGTGGATTGAAAAAGCAATTGATTGATTTCATTATTTGAGTAGGTTACCAAAAGTTTATTTGTATTTGCAATATAGAAAAAGGGTGCTGAATCCTCAAAAATGGATATAAAAACAGTCAAAATAGGACAGCATTTTAATTAAAGTCACACAGACGTTTCGGGCCAGATGCCTCATTTTAGCGTGTTCACTTGCAATAACATAAATATATCTTCACAGGTGTGATTGATTATGTCAGCAACATGGTACATCCCAGCAGGGGGAGCCAATATTTTTTAAATATTTTCACTAGCGGCAGAATAGCAGTAATATTATGAAGAAAACAAATGCAACGACAAAACTGTAAAAAATATGTGATAGTGATCATACTAGTGATAATGATAATAATAACAAAATGAAATAAAATAAATAAAATAAAATGAAATGAAAT
>NW_024703148.1:0-822 GCF_008729295.1 Plectropomus leopardus | reverse complement strand
AAAAAGTATGTCATAACAAGTCATAGGATAGTATGTTAAAAAAAAAAACATAAAAAGGTAATGATGTATGTCATAAAAAGTCAAAGTATAGTATGTTGAAAGAAAATATAAAAAACTCAATGTAGTATGTCAAAACATTATTGTATAGTTATCATTAATAAAGTCATACTATAATATGTCATAAAAAAGTCATAGTATAGTAAGTTAAAAAAAATCATGAAAATGTCAGAAATGACGACAGTTTGTCATCAGACAGTGTGTAAAAAAAGTGATAGTATAGCATGTCCTGTATGATCCGGGCCGAGTCTGTCATTGTCTGTTACACCGAACATGAATCTAATAGTGATGACATTACTCTGCCCCCCTCCGGCCTCGAAAACTAATCCTCTCCCCACTAAGACTGATGCCAGATTGCTTTGAGATCAGATGAAACCTCCATCTCTGGTTGCACTTCTGCTTTCAGAGACCAAAACTGATAGAAATGATTTATGTCTGTGTAACGCCTTAATATGAACATTTATCATCTGCATTTGCAGACAGACAGAAAAGGAATAGCCCCTCTCTGAAATGACCTGGCTTACACAAAGTATTTCTTTAATTTAACTCATTTAATGTCATTCGATTTATAGCACCCTATACCATGAGATTTTTTGGTCATTTTTGACCCCCTAACCCAAAATACTAAACAGTGACATTTTATGGCAATTTTTTTATGATGTAATATACTGTAACATTTTTCAGAAGATTTTTTTTAACGACCTACTGTATTAATACATTTATATAGAAGTTTTGACAAAATACTGTTATGACATTTTAGGGGGA
>NW_024703147.1:0-396 GCF_008729295.1 Plectropomus leopardus | reverse complement strand
TACAGTGTGTATCCTTTATATAATCATAATTAAAGAATGTTAATAATAATAACCATCATAATAATCATAATAATATTCAATAAAGATCATACAGTATTAGTTCATTTTCAAATATTTATTAACATAAAAACATGTCACCAGTGTAACAGTCAGTCAGTGAGTAGTAGTCATAAAATATCTGAGCCGTTGTTTTTTTTTTATCTTAATGGTGAAAATCTTCATTCATAAACAAATTAATAAATAAATTAACAAAATTTTAACTTTTTTAGACTATTATGAAAAATTATTATTAACTGTTCGCAAAAAAAACTTGATGTGATACAAATATTTTTATTTGCTTGCTTTTGTTTCTGTCTGTTTCCAAGGATTTTTATATTGATATTATGATTAGTTATT
>NW_024703146.1:0-381 GCF_008729295.1 Plectropomus leopardus | reverse complement strand
GCAGAAGAACCTCGAACGTTCAGAGCTGTTAACACGTTTGGGTCAAATTGTAGAAGAGAACAATGGAGAGCATGTGAGCTGTGATGTGTTTGAAGATGCAGCACCACCTTTGGTTTCTGATCAGGACACCAGTCTGAAACAAACAGGAGAACTCAGTGTTGACTTGGATCCACCAAAAGCTTTTGGTAAGTGCAGGACAGTGATTTAGTTCATGAGAACTTTATATTTTATAATGTACTAATTTCTGTGTAATCACACTGTCATATCTGGCATTATCTTTTACAGAGACAAAGGCTCCCAGTGAATATACCCTGTCCCACCAGTGTAAGTAAATTACATGTTATTATCTGAATCCATGCATTGGCAATCTACAGCAAATCT
>NW_024703145.1:0-994 GCF_008729295.1 Plectropomus leopardus | reverse complement strand
TTTCATTTTTTTTTTTGACATTGTATACTTTGACTTTTTATGGGATTTTTGATTTGATTTTGATGGGGGTTTTTTTGGTTTTTTTTATACATGATTTTATGACTTTTATGGCTTTTTTTCTGACATACTGACTTCTTTGTGAAACTTTTTTTACATTGAGTACTATGATTTTTAATGACCTTTTCAGACATACTATACTACGACTTTTTTGCAGGATTTTTTCTGACATCCTGTCCTATGACTTTGTCTTACACGGTTGTCATTAACCGTTTCTTTCTTGTCTCCACAGATCCACTCTGCTAAGCAGAGTCTGAACCGAAGAACGAAGACAAACCCCCGACATGCGCGCTGTCGACGCCGCCGTTGTCTAAAAGTATCCCTGTGTTTGAAGGGAAACGACAATCTCTACTTTGGCTGGCGAGGATCTTTTGTGTTCCTCACAGCTTCAGATTTCTATTAAGCTCTGCTTTTCCTTACCCTCTCGCTCTTTGTGCGGTGTATTTCAGGACTGCTGTTTTTTCCTCTCTTTGTATGACTTTGTAGTCTTTTTTAAAAAAGATAAACACTACAAACCTTCACAGTAAAAGCCAAGGGGCGCCGAGGTTTCCAAACCGAGGGTTTCGCCCTCGTAAAAACCCTCTGTGAGCGTAAATGGAGTCGTTTGCTCCCCTGAACACGTGTTTTTTTTCCACTGAAGCTACAGAGTTAGCCGCTGGTTGGCTGACGCAACAAAAAGATAAAAAACGCGACTCGCTCTGGTTCCATAAGCCAGCATTGTTTGTACGGAAAACCCGCAACACTGTTTATCATTAAGCTAGCCATTGTTTGTAGTTTCGTCTCCCTCCTTTTGTAAAAAAATACCCGAGTATCTAATGTTTCTCACGTTTTGTTTATTGTGATGTGTAAGAAAAAAAATGCACTGGCTGCATTTTAAAGTTTGTTTTTTGTTTGTTTGTGTTGTATATTGTGATTTTCTTGAGCAGGAAGCGTCACA
>NW_024703144.1:0-657 GCF_008729295.1 Plectropomus leopardus | reverse complement strand
GGCTCTCGTCTCTCAGCAGCTGAATGGTTTTAAAGACAGCAGCAACACAAATTTTAAAGTATACTGATATTGCACCTCAGCAATTATAAATGGTAATTCAATTGCAGGACTTTGTGAGGACACACTCTTCAACATTTCCTCAAATCCTGCCTCCCAGTGGCTTAGATCATATATTATCTGCCGACACTCTGTCTAAGGGACATATCTCGTATTTATATGAACTTGTTTTGCCAACTAGCGAATTCATGGTTGACAAAATTAAAGCAGACTGGGAAAGCGAATTGCAGATTAACCTTTCTGATCAGTTCTGGGGGAAGGCTTTAGAAGCTGTGAACTCATCGTCCTCTTGCGCTCGGCTTAGCCTAATTCAGTTTAAAGTGCTACACAGGGTTCACTATAGCAAAGCCAAACTTTCCAAAATTTACCCAGATACAGTAGTGGATAGATGTAGTAGATGCTCACTCTCCCCATGTGACTTAACGCACATGTTTTGGCTGTGCCCCAGACTGGTTGGATTTTGGGAATCATTCTTTAAAATGGTCTCTGAAATATTACAGATCCAGATTTCACCATCCCCCCACATAGCTATTTTTGGGAGACCGGAGGACAGTTACACTATGACAAGAACCCAAATGAATGTAACCGCCTTCACCTCAC
>NW_024703143.1:0-910 GCF_008729295.1 Plectropomus leopardus | reverse complement strand
AAAAAAACAACAACTCAATGAAAGTAGAAAATATTATTAATGTATTACATTTTTTTAACCTGAGTTTGAAGAGTGCATTTTGTGCGCAGAGCAAAACAAGTGTGTGTTGTACTAATGGAGGCCCTTTCTCTCCCTCAAACTTGGACCAAAATCTGGCTGAACAATAAAAATAGGCAGTGCTGACTGATTACATTTCAATATTATGTTACTGCACTGCATATTTCTCTCTGATGTTTTCAGAAACATGTTTTATACGCCATACTTATCCTACACAGTGAAAATGGAGGATGAAAAATGAAGATCAAACAGTAAAACTAATCATCACTGATCAAATAAAAACCAAGACTCTGTTACTGAGCTGCAGCTGAGCTCTCCTCAAATGTTTTTAGAAAAATTTTATGGTTTACTGTCTAACTAGAATACGAGATCTGGCTGGCTGCCATTGTTTCACATGGACCAGTCATTATGTCACCCTAGAGTAGGAGCATTTATTGGTCTGGTATTGTCTAGTGAATTTTGGTAGTTGTAGGTTTTCTACCAAAAGTGTCTTTTTCTGTTTTCTCTGCTCATGTAGCACCAATTTCAAAAGTATCTTTCCACTGCAGAGATGGCCTAGTTTTATGTGAGGTCTCTCTTTGTATCAGTGACATATTTCTTTGAACCTCAGTTTCATCAACATCTGCATTTGAGTTCTCTGTAGAGAGACGGCAGCCTTGTCGCCAAAATGACACAGATGAACTGTGAGGAATTCCTACCTTAGAGAAAGTGTTCATCTGCTCTTTGTTCCAGAGGATCTGCAGCATACTGGCACATATCGGACAACAGGCCCCTGGGAAGAGGTCAGAGGTCATGGATTACTAAAATACAACCTCCAGAAAGTAATGCTGTATACATGTCGTAAGGAAAGATC
>NW_024703142.1:0-804 GCF_008729295.1 Plectropomus leopardus | reverse complement strand
AGGATAATTATAAATATAGTTCTCTTGAAAACATTCTTTTTTTAACTTTTAAAAATAATGATCTAAATCAACTCATTGCTGGCCATTTACAAGATATTTATTTGATTTTTTTCTTACCAAATTATTTTGCCAGAGGTGCCTTGTGAAAGGCACCTTAATGCAGCACATGAAGAGTGATGTTGATCCAGGTTTCAAAGGGTTAAGGTTAGGTAAGTTACTGCGGTGCAGACAGAGTAAGATTTGCTAAAGAAATCTGAACGCAGATGTTATATTTGTACTCTAAACAAACATATGTGATTTAGTATTTTCTGGTGTCGTTAAGGGTGTTACAGACGCTGAAAGTAGTTGTTCCAATCAAAGCTTTTTCCTCTCTAAGGCAGCAGTGAGGAGAACTAGAGGTGCAAATGTTTCTCTCATGTTATTGATTCCTGCTGCGGCTCCATATCCGACTGATTGTAGAGAGTCAGCGGCCTCCACAGGTGGCAGTAGCAGAGTGTGTGTGTAAGAGAAAGAGATGGAGGTTGGGGGTGGAGGCCATGCGCGTGTAAATCTGTGTGTGAGTGAGTGTATGTGTAGCAGTGGACTGTATGATCTCAGCTTGCTCTCTTGTTGCTTTGTGTCTCATGTTGTCACAGTGACCTCTACTGCTTACATGGTCACCCTCCTCAGCATCTATACCTCCTCCATTACACACAATGCACTTGAGGCATTTCTTTACAGGCATCCTGCAGCCAATACTGTGCTGTTATACAGGCTAATTCAAGGCAAAATAAGCAACGTATCTAACACCCAAATTCTAACGAA
>NW_024703141.1:0-627 GCF_008729295.1 Plectropomus leopardus | reverse complement strand
GCTTTGACAGCGTCAGCTGTTGGATGGACCCCGATCAGCTGTGGCTACCTCCCTCCAGCTGGTGTGTTCCTACCGGGAGACACGGCGTGGACCCTAGGAATCTCCGTTCACTGAAACGTGCTCCGTCTTCATCGGTTTCTATGGATCTTCACTTGGCTTTGTGGAATGTGAGATCAGTCACAAACAAAACTTTCTTAATCAAAGATTTCTTTACCTCACGGAAACTGGATTTTATATTTCTTACGGAAACCTGGCTCCGAGAAGGTGAACTTGCTCCTTTTTCGGAGCTCCTTCCCCCTGGATGTAGCTTCTTCAGCTCCCCCCCGTATCACCGGCAAAGGTGGAGGATTAGCATCCGTATTCAAATCCACCTTTCCCTGCCGGCAGCCTCCAGCTGTTAACCGCTGCACCTTTGAGCTCCAGCTCCTCGAGGTAAACTTCTCTGTGACTGTTCTCTGTGCGGTGGTCTATCGTCCACCGAAATTTAACAAAGACTTTATTCGGGATTTCGCGGACTTCATGTCGGGGGTTACTCTTAATTACGACCACTTTTTAATTGTAGGCGATTTTAACGTGCATGTCTGTTGTGAGACCAGACCTCTGGTCAGAGACTTCCTCAATCTCATT
>NW_024703140.1:0-623 GCF_008729295.1 Plectropomus leopardus | reverse complement strand
AATCTGATACAGAACCACTCCACAATCTGATACAGTTGGTGGTTTGATTTCCAGCTGCCCAAGTGTCTGTGAGCGGAACGTGTCTTTGTCTGAGTCTCTGCCGAGTCTCCGAGTGTTTTATCCGAACCAGTGGTTTGCCATACAGTCAGTGTTCCAGGAGACTCTGCAGAGCCAACACCACTCTGCTCTGCACAGAGGACACTGCATGTGCATACAGCCGCCTGCAGGGGGAGACACACACACATATATACATGTATATATTTACACAGAGACATGCAGTACTTGTACATATTAGTGTTACCGTTTCTCTCGACGGGGACAGAACACTGAGGACAGCGTTTGGTCGTCTCCTGCAGGAGCAGCAGGGACGAGTGGTCCCATCGTCCCCTCCGAGACGTGTCTTCGTCCACCACGAACCCAGGGGAGGCGGCGGCGGTGGGCAGGGCACACTCGGCAGGACACGCCCCCTCATGGTAGGCATCCCTGCAGTCTCTGCAGAACACGAAACCGCAGCCGAGACGCCGCTCACACTCCACCCTCCTGCCGCCGTCAGAGGGGACAAGCCCCGCCCCACAACCGGGTGATGGACACAGCAGTCCTCCAGTCATCCGCAGACACTCCTC
>NW_024703139.1:0-1068 GCF_008729295.1 Plectropomus leopardus | reverse complement strand
TGGTTAGTTTTTAAAAAAAAAAAAAAAAAAAAAAGGTTGAATGATTTTCTATTTCTTTTAAAATTTTTGGTGATTTTTTAAAAATTTTCCTTTAAAGGCTTTTGTAAAAAAAAAAAAAAGTCTTTAAATTTTTATGTAGATTTTATTTCCATTTAAAATTGTGGGTGTTTTGTTTTTAATTTAATGATTTTCTTTCTTGAAAATTTTTGGCAATTTTTTTTTTAGTTTATGGTGAATTTTAAAAGAAAACATATCCTCCAAACCTGCAGGACCACCAAACTAAACCGCCAAAATGACAACATCTATCGCAGCCAGAAACTGTAAACTTTAAAGAGTGAAAGAGGCCTCCGAGAGCCCCCGCTGTACTTTATAAGTCCAGCCTTTTAACGGGTTTATTCAGCCAATTTTAATTTATTTACAAATTACTTAGAAATAAAAACTTGTAAATAACACCAGACTTTTAATCCCAGGTTTTTGGAGGGCCCCCCTCACATGTGGCCCTTGGAGGTCTAAACGATGGAGCAGGTTGTAGTTACTTGTCTCTTCTTCTTTGGTGCTAATTAGTCAGTCACCTGCCTCACTCTGGCGCTCCTTGATAGTTTATTCATCAGCAGAAGGAGGACGAGAGCGCCGAGCTGTCTCAAACATCAGCGGCTCATCAGCGTTAATTCAGCGTGTGTGTGTGTGTGTGTGTGTGTGTGTGTGTGTGTGTGCGTGTGTGTGTGTGTGTGTGAGCTGATCAGACTGTGTGAGGTCGGTCGTCCCGCGTTGTTTACACGCAGCCCCTCTTGTGAGTAGAGAGGAGGACAGACAGAGAGGGAGGGGGAGCTTTCTGCTCGGCTGCCTCGCCTCTGTTGTTGTTGCTGTTGTTGTTGTTGTTGTGTTTATTCAGATTCAGAGGAGAAGCTGAGCTGCTTCACCTGCTCTGCATAATAACATCCACCTCAAACCTTCGGGCTCATTTACACACAGATGAGTGTTTGCAGAGCTCCGGTATCAGCACACACAGGTGAGAGGGGAGGCACCGCGTCGCTCCCTGCCGTCTTTAACGGGAAATCTTCATCATTT
>NW_024703138.1:0-807 GCF_008729295.1 Plectropomus leopardus | reverse complement strand
ATACAGAACAGAGCAGGAGATGAGATGAGATGGAATAAAGATGAGCGAAAGAGATGACATAACGAATGGAAAGCGATGGAGCTCTGCTTCTAAAGTTTGGATCTAAATATATGCATGCTGCAGTGCTGCCAAAGAGCAGAAATCTTCATGAAATTCTCACCAACCAAAAGAAAACAATGTGGTTTTGATCAGCTTTATGTTATAAGTGTTATAATATTTCATAATAGAACTCTAACATTTGTACAGGATAAAATGCAATTTAAATGAATAAATTAATAAACAACAACATAGGATTATAATAAAGTTAAAACTGCAGGGATGCCAAGCATAGTAATAAAGATTAACCCTTTGAAACCTGTGTTGACATCACTTGGCTTTGACTGCATTGAGACGACTTCAGTATTAAATCCTTCGAACCTTGACCAAATTGGTTTGTTTTCTTTTGAAAATATGGGGCGTAGGGGGGTGAGCAACTTGGTAAGAACTGTTCTGCAATTGCAAGAAATTAGTTGATTTGAAGGAGAAAAACCAAACAAAAAGCTGGGGAAAATGTCCAGAAACTAGATTTATAATTATTAGATATTTTAAGTTATTTTTGATATTTTTCAGTATTTTTTTTCACTTCTTTTTTTCTATTTTTTTGTACATCTTGCATTAAATTTTGGGAATGTTCTCCTTTCATGCTCATTTCATGCATGTTTTGAAAGACATCATGCCCATTTGCTCGCTATTCAAAGGGTACATTTTTAGCAAAAGGTGGGGCAGAGTATTGTTTAACTCTTTGGAACCTGGATGGACATTACTTAT
>NW_024703137.1:0-566 GCF_008729295.1 Plectropomus leopardus | reverse complement strand
AAATAATAGGTGATGGTCTTCTTCTACAACTCCTTCAAAAAACAGTATTTCACATCAAGAAAGTAGAACATTTGCATTTTCTGTGGAAATGTGCTAAAACTAAAAGCTGTTAGCTACAACAGCAGTTTTTCAAATATTTTAGCACCACCGACAATTGTGTGCATGACAGTTTCATTCCTACATGTTTTTAACGTGTTTGAATGGAAATAAACGGAAGCTGAACTAAGAATATGGCCAGGCAGAGGTGGTTGCATCGTTTTTGTATGGGTGGAAGGGCTGGTGGATGGGTCGCACAAAAAACGGACTTTCATGTGGGAGTCCAGTGTTTGTGTCTCTTCTGAATATGATTTGTTTTTTTCTACTTCTTACCATGTGCCTCCAGTCCCTAAACCTAACCACCCGTGCCATGTTAGTTGACGGTCTGGTGTTGGTTGCTATGTGCTCCTGTTGTCAAAACATAACAGTGTGCTGCATGATCCCACCATGTGCATTTGTTGACATCATGGTAGCGGCATCCCAGAGTGTAAACAGCAGATGCAGAAGGATACAATGTAATAAATAGAAGC
>NW_024703136.1:0-910 GCF_008729295.1 Plectropomus leopardus | reverse complement strand
ATATGAAGAGACTTTTTTAACAAAAAGATTTATTTATTGTTTTTTACATTTGGGGCAATGTAAAAAATGTCTTGTTAATTAAGTTGCATGTTGCCTTCTCATGTTTTTGAAGGTAATCAAAACAATTTACTCAGGTCTTAAAGAGTTAAAGGGTTTTTGTGTGCGTATCAACTAAACATATAACACTATTTCAATATTTGCACTGTTTTTGGTTGGGTTCTTTTTTATCATTATTTTTATTAGCATACATTTGGTCTTTTATTTGTAGCCAATACACTGTATGTTTGATGTACTCCATATGGCTCCTCTTTCTTTTGTAAAGGCGTGGCGCCCTCGCCTGGTCAGAACAGAACAATACAGTGCATCCCTGCCTTAGGTCAATGCTCCGCTTCAGTGAGTTTATCCACTATTTTGTGTCCTATTTTGAGTCTCATGTTGCATCTGTAATATGAGCAAGTAAGCTGCATGTGTCTGTCCCCATATCAAATAGGCACAATTTTTAAAAGGCACTTGAGTGATTATTATTGCACTTCCATGAAGTTTGTTTCTTAAAGGTTTCATATAATGGCGCCAGTCACGTGAAATCCTGAGAAATGTTTTGTTTTAAGATCAGAACGCAAATTTTAGAGCTGCCTTTTATTGTGACCATCCCATGGCAAACCTGTGTTGCAATGATGCTGTTTAATTGTTATCTTGATATCACAACAGTAATGTGGATGGATCATCTTGGAAAAGGAGTGCTCTTTCACACGCATTTAAACAAATCTGCAACCAAAATTTGAGAGAAATGTATCTATAAAGGGCATAGTATATTATACCATAAAAATGTCATAGTGTTAGCATGCCAAAGAAAAGTATATAGTATAGTTTGTCTTTAAATAGAAAAGATCATAAAAATGTCATTGTGAAG
>NW_024703135.1:0-925 GCF_008729295.1 Plectropomus leopardus | reverse complement strand
TAAAGATTTGTGTTCTCAGTGTTAGGTTCATTAAACACAATTATCTTCCAGCAACACTGTGCTTCACACTCACACCCAGTCAGCAAGCTGCCCTTTACGACAACAATCTTTTCTGTTTGCAACTGAGGAGCCCGAAAATAAAGTTACTTTAAAAGTCCTGTAATGAAAAAATGATTGAGCATGAAACTATTTTAATAACATCATGTATAATAGGTACTGCATGAATGTATGACTCATTCATTCTCATGGTTTAGGTACTTTAGGAGGCTTCAAAGTCACTGTCTGCATGCAGGTATGTGAGGAAGCTCCACAGTATCTGAAGGTTAAGACACAGTAAGATAATAGATGGTCAGACTCCAATGTTAAGACACTTTAGTATGACATGCAATATACATTACATAAGGCTAAATTTGTACTGTTAGAAAGGTTTGTGTATGCCATTGATCATGCACGTGTTATACCAAGTGCATCTCCAATCTAATTTGTGTTCAAGTAGACAGACTGTGGCTCATCGAGTTCATTTCATTATTCATCAAAATGAGGAACATCAAGAACTATTACTTTATATTGAACATGTCATTTTAATTTTATTTGAGTTAAACTGTTTTAAAATAACAATACAACAATTTGGGTAAATTTATTTGAAATTACAGTACTTTTACTTAAGTAAAATGTCTTTACAGTGATTGAAATTTCACTTAAGCAACATTTTTATGAATTAGGTGCTTTCACTTGAGTAAAATTACTTTAAAGCAATTTTACTCAAGCCAAAATCTTACTTTTGAGAAATTTCCCCTTACATAATATTACTTTAAAGTAATATTACTCAAGTGAAAGCACTTTTAATTCATTAAAATGTTGCTTACGTGAAATTTCAATCACTTTAAAGACATTTTACTTAAGTAAAAGTACTGTAATTTCAAAT
>NW_024703134.1:0-505 GCF_008729295.1 Plectropomus leopardus | reverse complement strand
GCTACATAAAACTATTTTATATGACAACCATTAATTACATTAATTTTTTTTTTTTACATATGATTTATTTATGAGATTTTCAAGAAATTTTTAATTACATTAATTTTGTAGCCCCATTTATGTGTGTTTCCTATTTTAAAAATTTTAATCAACTTTAACCAAGGTTCAAGCAATCATTAGATAAGTGAACATAAAAACCTCAAAATTGAAATTCATTAAAATTTGCAGACAGCAAATTAATTTGCATATAGGTGATCAAATCTGTGGAATGAAAGCAAAGGGCAATAAGACCTGAAAAAAATATGGATGAAGGTGTGAAAATTTTTGAAATACAGCTAACAATGCCATCTGTGTGATGAAGGCCCCAACCATGAGCAACCTGAAAAAATGAATGTTTCTTTCTTAAAACCAGGAAACAACACACGCATGACATTACAATTTTAACAATCTAAGATTATACCTAGTCTCATGTCACGATATTGATTTACTATGGATACATTTCCTG
>NW_024703133.1:0-711 GCF_008729295.1 Plectropomus leopardus | reverse complement strand
TCTGGAGTATGTGAGTCAAATTTCATTTTCAAACTCACTTCAAGATGTTGTAGCAGACCTTTATCTTGAGTGATGAAAGTTAAAAGAAGCTCACTGGTGACTCTTCGTTCTTGTTCATGGACCCACTGGTGCTGCTGGCATCAGTGGTGAACCCGCTGGTGTCGGTGATGGATCCTCCGACATCAGTGGTGAACCCGCCGGTGCTACTGGTGTCAGTGGTGGACCCATCGTTGCCACGGCCGTTAGTGGTGGAGCTGCAGTCATTGCCACTGGTGTACCTGCCGTTAGGCAAGTTTTGAAGTGATCGAAGAACAGCTCCTTTCTTACAATAACCTTCAGACAGTAGCTGCAATGGTAATGGCTGCTGGGCACACAATGAAGGTGACATTTGTAGACATTATATCCTGAAAGAGGGCAGAAAAAATTATGGAAGATATAACAGGTGCATTTTAAGAAAATATTTTGTAAATACGTAATATATAAAAAATAATTTTTTATAAGATTTATAGAAAAGTAGGTCTACACATTGTCCAAGAACTTAACTGTTCTTTTATTGTTACTGTTGATCATGGCTTGCAATAGACAGTCTGGAGGCTGCACTGCCCCACAGTTGAGTTCTACCTTTTTTGTTCATCATCAGATGCCTGTGCAGTGATGAGAGTACTTGATGAGCTTGGGGACATATGATACCAATTAAAAGTATTATCATGC
>NW_024703132.1:0-750 GCF_008729295.1 Plectropomus leopardus | reverse complement strand
CGCTTGAGCTCCTCCTGTACAGAATAGCTCAGGTCTCCGTGTGCGTAGTGCACCGCAACAAAGAAAAAGACAAAGCCATAGCTCTGAATTACGCTCCGTCTACTCATCATCCTCAGACAGTATTGCAAAAATCAAAAGGCGCTATTTTCAAGCATTAAATCTACGTTATTCAATCGACGTTCCTGCAAGCATTTGCCGTGAAGGAAACAGAGAATACAAGGGTGGTCGAACAAATAATGGGTGGTGTGCAAAGCAGGCTGAACACTCGCCTTTTTAGCTGGTCTATAGTGACACCGTGAGTACAAATGAAATATAGCAGCCTTAAAGAAGTGATGCAAATTTTCTTAACACAAAGTCCGGTCATTTGGCCATAAACTTTAATTTAAAATGCATCCTCATAACGTACTAATCCCGCAGTGAGCCGCTACCGTGTTTTTACCTTTTCTTAAACTTGTGTGGAATTCTTTCTCATTGTCTTTTAAGTCTTTATGAACAATACTCTCTCTCCTCCTGAAGTAATAAGAGTAAAGCACGTCGTATTGATTATAGTTAAACAACCCTCCCCAAATATCAAACAATTTCGGGCCACAGATCATGTAATTTATTGCTGCACGTTAAACACTCCAAGCTCGCTTCGTCTCGCATGTTCCTCTCGCTCTCTCTGAAATAACTATAATCCAATACTTTGTCGTGATCCATGTAAAACTGTGCCTTCAGCTACCTCAAGACAACACCAGAATTACATGACAA
>NW_024703131.1:0-890 GCF_008729295.1 Plectropomus leopardus | reverse complement strand
TTTTTTTCATTATGACTTATTGTAGGAGCTGAGCTGCAAATTCACTAATTAATCAAAAATACACAATCTTGCAAAAAGTATATGCCGTATGCATGAACACAGCCAAAATTATCAAAGAAAAGAGAATGAAAAATGAAAGAGAAATCTTTATTAAACTCTACGTCTGAAATATGAGCGTCATTTGTTACCTGCTGGCTGAGCTGTAAAGTGTTTTGTGAGAGTGAGAGTGGTGACAAAGTGAAAAACAGTGCAGCGGCCTGCATTCCTTTCTCTGTAAGTCTCTGTAATCCTTTTCTACAGATTACACTCACTCATTCCTGTTTTCAGTTTGTATTTCAGGACATGGAAACTCATGAAATGCAGCTCTCTTTCTCTGCTGCTCTGTAGTTCAGTTAGAGAGCACAAGTTCTGTTCTGTAAGGAAACTTGTTTTTATCACTAAATGTACAAACATTTGATTTACTTTACATTTTATATGCAGATATGGTGCTGCAGTGCTCCTGCAACTAAAAATAAACTTACATTTGCAGATTTTTCTTAAACCGCCTTGTATTTGTACCATTGCTAAGTGCTGGAGTGTGAAGAAGCAGCATTTTGGGTGGAAAATAAACAGAAAGGCTCATTTTTGGTAATAAACAGACATTTTCACATGCAGATATTCAAGAGTATCAGTCCAATTAATTTTCTCACAGGTGCTTTCTCCTAAAACCACTCAGTACTTTTACATGATGTCCGAAAAAAGTTATTGCGTTTGTCCGACAAAACTGGACTTTTAAAATGTATTTAAACATGTGACTGAAATCAGACGGAAAAATCAGAGAAACACACAGATAATTTACTCCGTCATGTAAACATCTAAGTCGAACTTTAACTGGACTCGGCGTTCTGCTC
>NW_024703130.1:0-777 GCF_008729295.1 Plectropomus leopardus | reverse complement strand
GGCCCCAATAAAAGAGCCTCAAAATGCATGTCAAAGGTCACCCAAAATGCCAGGTCTGGAAAGACCCAAATTTGGAAGTCCACTATATTGAAATTTGGAGTCACTTTAGACCATCATAACTTTGGACTGCTTTGACATAAAAAGACATTCAGGACACGGTCGCGCTCGATAAATGCAGTGGAACGTGTTGCTGCAGGGTTCAGGCTTATAACACCCTCTGGGTGGGAGTTTGCTCTAGAAGGGCGCCACCTGCTGGGGACAGACATATGTGATAGAACTCTCTGAGAGCTTTCCAACGATGTCTGTCTCACATCCCTGAGTGCTTGGGTCGGTGATTTATGAAGCTTAACGGGGTAGAAAATTTCAACCTTCGGCGCCCCCTAGCTCCTCACTGCAATGGAATGCAGCTTTGATTCCAAGACGGCCGAATCCGGCTCGGGATGACCTTTCCGTCGATGTGTGGGTCGAGTCCCATCGACCAAAATTGAGCGAGATTGCCCCTTTCACCTTGCTTGGACAAAGGCTCTGTGGGGCTATATGTCCTGATAGGTCTGTTGATTTGAGGAGAGATCAGCGCTTGAACATTAAACAAAGGTCTGTGGAGCTGTTTCTGACATATGTCGTAGAGCTCCCCGAGGGCTTTTGGGAACCGTTGGGGCCGCGTCCCTAGCCCATTGCGTTCACGACTTACATTCCTTTATGTCTCAGAGGTCAATAGGTCACTATGCTATGTCTTTTTGGCTCGTATTCGGCCCAGCAAGAAGGTAGAGACTTGGG
>NW_024703129.1:0-854 GCF_008729295.1 Plectropomus leopardus | reverse complement strand
AACAACCTGAGTGAGAGCAGTCAAGACTCCAGGATTTGGAGTTGTGTTCAAGCTTGCAGTCGCTCCCTCCTCCGCTCCTGTCCATGTTTTGGTAGGAGACACCGTTTAAAACCCGTTACCAGCCCACTCTACCTCCCAGTAGCAGCGTCCAGCCATCCCCACTCTGCACAGCACCTGGACCCAGCTGGTGAAGCGATGTGGTTGGTCTGGATAGTGCTGTGGCTCTAAACGTGAGGTTACCCCTCTTCGACCATCAGAAGGTGACTAACCGTTTTAAGTTTGTTAAGCATGCTATACAATGACTTTTTAAGGCTTTTTTGGATGACATACTCTACTATGACTGTGTTATGTGATGATATTGATTTTTTCAGCAGTGACGAAGAGGCAGCACACATCAAGCAGGAGCGCCTGGATGCCAAGAAATGCAAGAAACCTGCCCTCATCGCCAAGTCATTTATCCTGTCGGTCGTCAAGCTGGTATGTTTTCTCCCAAACTCTTAATGTGCTAGTTTTAGTGCTGTTGTATTCTCCTACAGAGACCCAACAGCTGTGAAAAAAACTGATTAAAATCAGGAATTTTGTTCCTACGCCATTAATTTGTTGGTAAAAGGATTCACTTTCTTGTTCTTTTCTTGTTTTGGAGAAGGTGAAGAAAAGGACTTTCAACAAATTTGTACTTAATTTGACTAATTTCAACATATAAGATCTACTTAAATTCAAGTAAAATGAAACTTGGTGAATTTCTTTAAACTGGTTTAAACATACATGTTAAAATTAAAAAGTGTGCTGTGTCATTCAGCTTTGTTGACTTAATGTTCTGTATTCATCTCCCACATATGTTCTCTTAGTGGGAT
>NW_024703128.1:0-1181 GCF_008729295.1 Plectropomus leopardus | reverse complement strand
ACACACACACACACACACACACACACACACACTGTTTTACAGCCGGGGCCACTAAACCAGCACCATCACTCCGGGAAATCCAATGTTAAAAATGGCCAGAAACCTGAGGGAATAACACAAACCACGAAGAAAAACTGAAAATCACCAACCACAGGACACTGATTGTCGCCTGCGTCATCCCGCCTGCAGCCCCTCAAACACGGTGAGTCTCTGCTGACTGTGCTCATCATGAGCCGCATTATTATCATGTTTCCACACGTGTTGATCTGCTAAACTTTCAGTGAGGTAGCGTTAAGTGGCCGTTTACACTCAGGTTAGACTCATTATGATGAGGTTACAGTGGTAGACCGGCCTGACACTGACATGAGTTTAGTATTAAAGGCCTATCTGGACACCACATGTGCTCATCCACAGACCGCAGATCAGCCTATTTTTACCCAACATCCATCTGGGCTTCATATGCAACTAAAACTTCATTCAGCTCTATGTCATCCAAAGACATGTTGGAAGCCAAGGATGGACAAACAGGACAACTTTGTCCTCCAAGAGAACAATAAATGACATGCAGTTAAAGTTTGATACTGTTCGTGTTATAAGTCCAATTTTAACACTTACCTTAATGATTAATTTGATTGATGATGATGATTTGATATAATGATTAATTAATCTAGAAAGGAAACTGCATTAATAAGGAACTAACTTAACAGTGACCCTTGGTGAATAAATTAGAATTATTATTAAGTGCCTGATGACATGGTACGCTGTGCATTCACTGTAAAACATAAGCAATGGATTTTCATTTGCTCTGGTTTGTGATTGGTACTGAAAGAACTTTTCACACGTGAACTCTAACACATTATAACAGGAGTATTATGACAGAGCTCTATGCAGAAGAACACTGTAGGCCTCTAGATTTTCTGAGGGTAACTTTAAGACAAACACAAGGGATGCATATTTATTTTCATGTAGGCTATATGCCACAAAATAGCATGTTCCTTTCTTCACTGACTTTACAGTCATTCATCAGATGTGCACATATTACACAGAGTGACAACTTCAGTTGAGTTTTCTATATTGGATTCAATAAGTTTGAAAGGTATCATAAAAATATATGAGGGATTTCTTGCATATTATGCACATTATTGTTATTATTATCATCATCATCATCAATTATTATTAAT
>NW_024703127.1:0-925 GCF_008729295.1 Plectropomus leopardus | reverse complement strand
AAATCCAGAGCGATGTGGGACCATGGGCGATGAGGAACAGGAAGTGGGTGCAGATGACCGGCTGGAGCCTGGCGAGAGGTCTTACATTGATTACAGACCGGACAGGAGTTCACAAAGTCCTTGGTGTCGGAAACCAATGTGGGCCACCAGAACCGTCGTTGCAGGATTTCTCTAGTGCGGGTGATCCCAGGATGGCAGGTGAGGCGAGATGAATGGGCCCATTGTAGCACCTCTGATCTGAACCCCTCTGGGACGAACAGACGGTTCTGGGGACAGGAACTGGGACCCAGCTGTTGTTCCAAGGCCGACAGGATACGTTCCTCAATCTCCCATGTGAGGGATCCCAGGAGTTGGGAGGCAGGAAGGATGCTGTCAGAGAGAGGCGACTCCTCCTCCTCCTCCAGGAACTGGCAGGACAGGGCGTCAGGCTTGACGTTACGGGATCCTGGGCGGTATGAGAGGGTGAACGAGAAGCGGGCGAAGAAAAGGGCCCAGCGGGCTTGGCGAGAATTAAGTCTTTTAGCAGTTCGAATGTACTCCAGATTCTTATGATCAGTCCATACTAGGAATGGTACCCTGGCACCCTCCAGCCAGTGTCGCCATTCCTCCAGCGCCAACTTAACCGCCAGGAGCTCACGGTTGCCGATGTCGTAGTTGCGCTCTGCTGGTGACAGTCGTCGGGAGAAGAAAGCGCATGGATGCAGCTTCCCATCCTCCCCCGAGCGTTGTGAGAGGACTGCTCCCACCCCTACATCCGAGGCGTCGACCTCCACCACGAACTGTCCATCAGGATCGGGGATGAGGAGGATGGGAGCAGAGCTGAAGCGCCCCTTGAGGTGTTCGAAGGCGTTGTCAGCATCAGGAGACCAGCGGAATCGAGGTCAGTTGGTCAGTATGTGACAGATCGGGAGTGGAGTCCACAATC
>NW_024703126.1:0-942 GCF_008729295.1 Plectropomus leopardus | reverse complement strand
CGGACAGGACTGCAGACAGGTGAGTCAGCCTCATTTCTGTTTCTCAGGTAAATCATGTTTTTAGTGAAGGCGCTGAAACGCTGCAGGCTGTGTGCTGGTACTGTGCTGCTGCTGTGGAGCTAACGTTAGCACGCTTCCGATGCTAACGTTAGCACGCTTCCGATGCTAACGCCGGTTGGCAGAGTGGCTAAAAACATCTGCGTGAAGTTACCGATCAGTCTCGTCAGTTTGGGTTTATTTCTGATATTTCTGTTATCTGTCACGTTATAATGTTGTCACCATCGCTGTTCTGCTGCGTAGTTAACTCTCTGTTTACCACAGTTTCTGTTAACGAACACCGATGATGCTAAAAGCACATGCTAACGTGTTTAGCCTGAAAGAAACTGCTGTACACAAGTTTTCTTAGAAAAAACGATTTAACCGTCTGCTGACTATGTGTCTGTTAACGTGCAGGCTGCGGCTGTGCGTGCCTGTCACAGCTGGAGTTGTGTCACAGCTGGAGTTGTGTCACAGCTGGAGTTGTGTCACTGTCACATAGTGAAATGACAAAATACTTCTGGTGGTGAAGAAAAACTGTCAGATGACACATATAAATATTTCTGCTCTTTCTCCAGGCCTGACGTCACCACTGAGAGAGACTGGACTTTGCATCAGGAATCAAATCCTCCAGCACTATTTTTTAACTGGTATATTATTTTAACATATTCTATTTTTTTAAATATATATTTAACATACTTTGTAGCATGATTCACATATTTGTGAATAATCTTACTTCAGCTTCATTTATTTTATTGTAGTATAATGCAAACACTTTTGAGTACATTTTTTTTATTTTAGATTTATTATTCTCTTTGCTTATGTATGGTTTGAGAGCAAACTGTAAAATGTTACAATTTTCCCACGGAGATCAATAAAGTATTTATTAGTGCTGGGCATAGATTA
>NW_024703125.1:0-430 GCF_008729295.1 Plectropomus leopardus | reverse complement strand
AAGGTTAATTGGAAATTACAAAATAAACATACTTTCTAATTTCACCTCATTCATGGACTAAAGCTGCACTGCTTTTATTCTGAAGTTGTTTTTTTTATTCACGTACATAATGACGTAATACGTATATCAAGACATGCGTGTGATTGAATGTTATCACAAGACGACTTTAGCCCTCAAAAATGTCCGCTCAGGCTAAAGAAAGAAAGGTAGATGCCGAATGTAGGATTTTCAACAAAAACTGGACGGCTAAGTATTTATTTACTGAAGTTGGAGGTAAAGCCGTGTGTTTAGTTTGCGGGGAGCAGATCGCCATGTTTAAGGACTACAGTTTGAGTTGGCATTACCAGACGAAACACGCGGAGAAATATAAAAACTTGGCTGATGCTGAAAGAGCGCGAACATCGGAAGCTTTGCTAGCTAAGCTGCAAAC
>NW_024703124.1:0-693 GCF_008729295.1 Plectropomus leopardus | reverse complement strand
GTAGGCACAAAGCATTATGGGACGTGTAGTCTAACAGTCCTACCATTACACCTCCTCCTTTTAGCTAAAGTCATACTCATTTTCAAGCAAACAACAATAAAGCATTTGACAGCTTATATGAACATTAATGTGCTGTATACTCATTTCAACATAAACATTGTAATGTTTCTCTGTGTTTTCTTTCCGTTAACACCATAAACACAAACTGTTTCAAACAACTGCATAAACAGCATTTTGAACATTCGTTTTGTCATTTAAATGAACAGGTGTCCTCTATTTCACCAATCTAGCCTATAAGGAGGTCTTACAACTCGACCAGACCGTGTAATGGAACCTGTAGGTCTAAGGTGACTCCTGTTTCTCCTTAGAAAACCTCTATCAGTCTCTACCACGTAAGATCTGGGAGTACTGGCAGGTCTAACTACTGCTCCTGTAGTTCCTTCTGTAGTAATCCAAACTTTCTGTCCCGGTGTTAGTTTTGGAAGTGGTCTGGTACGGTGTCTCCGGTTGTAGTGTTTTGCCTGCTCACGCCTCCCCTCCTCATCCTTCTTTCGAAAAGCTTGCAAGTCCGGCCACTTAGGATCCAGCTTGGCTGTGGGCTGAGGTAGAGAGGTGCGCAGGTTTCTCCCCATTAGCAGCTGAGCTGGCGAGAACCCATGTTCCAGCGGGGTGGCTCTGTACACCAGCAGTGCT
>NW_024703123.1:0-968 GCF_008729295.1 Plectropomus leopardus | reverse complement strand
CTTATTTTAAGGTAATTTCCTTATAACCTTTCTGCTCATTTCTTGCTGCTTGTTGCGTTCACATGTTTTTAAAATAAATCACACGTATTTGTCCGAGCTTTAAAGGTTCATACATATTTGCATCTGGATGATTCTTTGTAAGGGACTGTTTGTTATTTATAAGGGGGGGGCTGCAAAATGAGGGAAAGGCACTTTGATTGATTTTGATTTGGCTTATGGATATTCAACTTTAATCCTTGCAGTCCATTTGATACTCAACTTACGGCCCGCAGGCCAAATCTGGCCCTCGACAGGGTGCCAAGTGGCCCGCCAAACTTCTCTACATCAAAACTGATTCACACTGGGCTTTTTTTGTTTTATTAGTATATATTAGGTGCCAAAGTGCATAAAACAGCATCAAGTCCTAAAAACAGCCTGAAACTGTGAAAATGTCCTAAAATCCAAAAGTCATCCTGAAGTCCTAGTAACATGTATGTAACATGCATGTGCATGATCTTATCTCATTTTTTTCATTTGTTTTTTTTTAATTTTTTTAATGTCTTTTTGTCTTCTTTGTCTTTTCATGTGAAGCACTCGGTGCACATAATTTCTTTGTTGTAAAGCGTGTTGCGCTGCATTTCTTGTATGAAAGGTGCTATGCAAATAAAATTCATTATTATTATTATTATTAGTTCCGCAATGGGGAAATTTGCAATGTTACAGCAGCAAACGGACTTCGAATCAGGTCAGTTCAAGATAAATAAAGCAAAAGCAAAACAAGAATATAAATAGCAAAACAAAAACAAGACTCAAAATTCATCAGTTAAAAAATTATAATATTTAAACCAATTGCAGATGGAAATAATAACAAGAATGCATATTGTCAGAATGAGATTGCACAGGTTTTGAGTCCACTTTGGTGTGTGGAAGTATTTTCCCGATGTCGGTTTTCCCAAGTTTTTAAAATAAGTCTGATCAATTTACGCTAC
>NW_024703122.1:0-890 GCF_008729295.1 Plectropomus leopardus | reverse complement strand
ATCTTCAAAAGTAATTTTCATAATGGCAGCACAGAGCAGAGATCGTAGCATTGATTTAACTTAATGTGGGTTTTTACTCATTTGAAAATCAAATGCCAGATATGTTAAACTTAGAGGGACATTAAAATCTCATAATTTCCTTCATAATACGTGACATTAGTAATGCTAACACATAGCCACC
Source organism: Plectropomus leopardus (assembly GCF_008729295.1). Classification (NCBI taxonomy): domain Eukaryota; kingdom Metazoa; phylum Chordata; class Actinopteri; order Perciformes; family Serranidae; genus Plectropomus; species Plectropomus leopardus. The sequence goes on along the minus strand of NW_024703122.1, from coordinate 709 downwards.
TAGCATACTAGCTATGGGAATGTAGAGCCAGCTCGGCGCTGTAGCCCCCCGTGCTGCCCGCAGCAGAGGAGAGGTCCGCCTGCTGAGCGAGTCTTTACTGCCTGGAGATAAATCAGCTTCCGACGCGGACAGAGGCACTTCTACTCCTCCTCCAGTAAAATTTAAATTAAAAAAATAACCCCCCCCCCCCCCTCCCAGGCCACGTCCTCTGAAGGATGCAGACTCTGAATTGGGACACAACTAGTGTCCTTACGTAAGAACAAATTCCAAATAAGAAAATATGATGAATGTTAGCATCTTCATAAAAACTGCCTAAGTGGGTTTGAAAGGAATGTCTTCTGAAGAACGTCTGGTGAATGAGGCCCAATGTCCTCTAGTGCCTTGTCATTGAATGATGGTTAATCCTGCCTCTTTCTATGAAAATAGTATAATGACACATTGTCATCTCAGCCTGTTCGCATTCAATAACGATGCTTTGTCATAGACTGTCACTTCTGATACGTACCATAAAAGGTATAAAAGAATGAATGTAGTCAGTTTTGAAGCTTTGAATTTGGCATTATAGCAGTCACCATCTATGTTTTTTGTAGCCAGAAGTGACCATATTTTGATGAGAGGGTGGTGTCAGTACCCAATCTGTTCAACCTGCCCGATCCATTCCATGCATGTGCAAGCAGTTTGCTATCTTGGACAGCTCCCTACGGCAGCC
>NW_024703121.1:0-334 GCF_008729295.1 Plectropomus leopardus | reverse complement strand
TTTTTGTTTGTGGTGATTTCAATATTGATTTAATGAAATGGAATGAACATAAAATGACAACAGAATTTTGTAACATAATGTTCAGTCTAGGTGTCTGGCCCCTGATTGACAACCCGAGTCGAATAACCAAAGACAGTGAAACACTAATAGACAATATTTTTACGAATACTCGTCACCAAGTAACAAGTGGTTTGCTCATAAGTGATGTCAGTGATCACCTTCCTGTTTTTGTAGTTGTGCATAATTTAATTGCAAAATGTTCGGTTTATAAGAATAAACGTCCCTACAAATTAAGGAGATTGACAACATTAGAAAGAATTGAAGCCTTAAAGAT
>NW_024703120.1:0-717 GCF_008729295.1 Plectropomus leopardus | reverse complement strand
CGTGTGTGTGTGTGTGTGTGTGTGTGTGCGTATGCGTGTGCTGGAGTAAACAACAGTCCTTATCTATCCTGACAGAACTGGCAATCTCTCTCCAGTTTATAGGATACCTTGTGTAGTGGAGATGTGGAGATGGTGCCATGGAGAGAAATAAATAATAAATTAGACCAAGTTTTACTAAATCAAGCACACAAGATGCTATTGTGTGGCCTCGACATACATTTTGTTCCCCTATTTTATTTAATTTGTTACCTCATTTTGGTAAATTTGTGCACTCAAGATAAGTGTAATGCTATATAATGTTACAGAGAACAGCACAACTGACCAGCCTTTCTCCTCGAAGCCTGAAGTACAGTACACCTGCTTCAAGTAAACCACACTGAAGTTAGCCTCTGATCCACAGCTTCAGCTTCAGCAGTTAAAGGGAAGTTAAGGGAAATGTAATTTGCAATGCTTAATGATTGATTCTTCTGCATCTCCTATTGTGGTAAAAGCATGTAAGATGTTTTCATTGAAGCGCAACGTTGTCTGAGGATCATTTTCAAATTTGTGTACCCTTTATTCTATTTGTGAAAATGCTAAAAAAGGGAGATTTCACTGTGTTTTTCACATGTAGACCATATTTGACCAGGTCCAGATCAAAAACCACAATATTATGATGGGTCAAATCTGGACTAGACTAGACCAGAGAGGCTAAAGATTATTTTAAACACAATTTCA
>NW_024703119.1:0-825 GCF_008729295.1 Plectropomus leopardus | reverse complement strand
TTTAGATTTATGTTCAGCTGTTAATGGTTTAGAAAGCAGATTTACTTTGCTCCTTCCAAATTTTTTGGAGCGTTTTCCTTAAATAGAAAGGGGAGTTTGTTAAGTGTTATGTCCTATTCTGGTTATGTTTGATAGAGGGCGCACTATTGTGGATATAGTGGTTGTAAAGAAGTTGTCGTCGTAATTATTGAGCCAACATTTTAACAGAGGGAAAGGTCTTCAGGAGGGTGTGCTGGTTATACTCCACTGTAACGATGTATTTAGTCATTATGTTAATATGTTAAAAACAGGCCAGCATTTATAGCAGGGTGATGGTAAATGCTCTTTAATAATAATTGATGTGAGGATGAGTGGATGGCCAGGCTCAGAGGTTTGCTGCCACATCATGAGTTTGACTCTCTGAAGCTGGAAACAGGCCAGTATCAACACAGAGGAAATGATCTTTATCTGAAGGTGAAACTCTTTCCTTTAAATCAAGTTACAGTAAACACTTTGTGGCTGCTTGTGATGCCCCTGAGGCGTCATCATGGGGATTTCTGGTAGGAGTAGGGGTGTCGAACCTGTGCTTCTCTTGCAGCTCCACTAATCAGTAACTCAGTCCACCTGGGCCCGCTGTGCTGAAGTTACTTAAGCTCCTGCAGCCAGCTCTCTCTCTCTCTCCCCTGGCTGACTCCACAGGAACGCCACGTTTTGGGTTTGGTTGTGTTGCTCTAACTTTTCCCTTTTGCTGTGTTTGCATTTTGCAACCCCACCACACACACACACATATTCCACTGCTGCACACCACACACCACTGACTTTACTGATTTCCACATCCCATCTCGT
>NW_024703118.1:0-946 GCF_008729295.1 Plectropomus leopardus | reverse complement strand
TTCTCTCGGCTCTGTCTCCCCTCGCTCAGTTGTTGCCCCCCCCCCCCCATCCTGCTGCTGTTCCCACTTCTACTTTCCTTTCCCCCCTTTTTTACCCTCTTTGCCCTTCTTCCTCTCCTCCTCCTCCTCCTCCTCCTCCTCCTCCTCTTTTTTCTCCCACATAGCCCTAAACAGAGGCCTCAGTGTGCGGGTTGAGGGGCGAGTGGCGGCAGGATGGGAGGGGGGTGTGAGGACTGAAAGCAGGGGAGGAGACGAGCAACAAAAGCTTTGGTTGGAGGTGTGTTTGTATGACATCATGCTCCTCCTGGGAGCCATTATCTGCAGCGTGGTCGCCTGTTTTGACCCTCAGCACGCTGCAGGAGATCCATGTTTGACTCGACTGCACATGTTTCGCACCCTAAAGCACTGATTCTCAACTTACGGCCCGCGGGCCAAATCTGGCCCCCGACAGAGTGCTGGGTAGATCCCAACCATTTTCTCATTCACGATAAAAAATGAAGTGATTGATACTGAAAACTGTTGTTTTTTCAGTGTACATAAGGTACCAGAGTGCATAAAACAACATCAAAATAGAGCTTGTTTATCAAAAAATGCCGTAGAGGGTGTAGAGGATCCCCCGCACCCCTCGATAGAAGTCCTCACTAAGCCCCTAATGTCCTAAAATGCCAGAAATGTCCTAAAACCCTAGAAATGATCTAAAATACTTATAACGTCCTGAAATGCTAAAAATGTGCCAAAATCATAGGAATGTCCGAAAATCCTACAAATGTTCTAAAATCCTGGGAATGCTTTAAAATCCTAAAAATGTCATAAATCCGAGAAACATCCAAAAATCCTGGAAACATCCTAAAATCCCGGGAATGTCTTAAAATCTTAGAAATGTCCAAAAGTCCTTGAAACGTCGTAAAGTCCTGGTAATGTCCCAAAATCCAAGGAATGTCTTAAA
>NW_024703117.1:0-1143 GCF_008729295.1 Plectropomus leopardus | reverse complement strand
GCCCCTCAGTGGCTTAGGTTCGTTTTGTTGTTTTTGTTAAGAACAAGTCACTATAATAATTGTTGAAATTGAATATTACACTCTGTTATTATTATTTATGACACACACATGCACACACAGGACCTATAGACATGCATTATTGTCAGAGAGATGTTAGACTAATGGAGCTGACACATACTCAGAGCTCCAAGCAGTTAGCGCTTCAGTGCCTTGCTCAAGGGCACCATCCTCCAGTTTCCACATCAAGTCCCTGCAGACTGAGCTATCGCCACCCAGCAAGATCTACAAAAAGTAAGTGCCATTTTTATTTTTCATGTTTGTGTTATGTTTTTGGTTGGCCACCATGCCCAACGATCTGTTTGATTATCTGTCATGGCCGCCGTGCTGACATGTCTGTTAAGTTGTCTTTAATGGCTGCTGTGCCATGACTATCCCTCCATATATTACCCTACAGTGTCATTACCTCATCTTTCCAACTATATCTCAATTTATCGCTATCTCTGTCTCATCTCTTTTACCTCTCACATAAGATATATAGTGTTTGTATTTTCTTAAAAGCTGTCATGTGTTTTTGGTTTGCCACCGTGTTGACTTATCTCTTGTTATGATCTGGTATTGCTGCTGTTGATACAATAATATATTCTTAATTATTATTCCCTTCAGTTTTTTCACTCTTGTAATCCTTACATACACAGATACACCAAAAACACACACATTGACACACAGGACCTGTAGGCATGTCAATAACTGTAGAGTGATGTCAGAGAGATGGACCTGCTACATAGTGAGTGCTTCAGTTAGAGCCTCGGTTCTTTTTGGTTTTCACCATAAGCTGTCTGTGCGTTCCAATACCCATGCTACCATACTACACTGTCAGAAAAAGGGGTACGGTTGGAGTACATTTATTTTCTTTAAGGTACAACTGCTGTAGATGTACCATCAAAGGGTTATAGTTGGTCCATAACATACTATCATGTACCTTTTCTAGATTGAAAGGGTGCATATCAGTACCAAACTAAGAAAAGTACAATTTTTCCCAACATTTAGGGGTACAAATAAAGAGATGTAAGTCTGTGACCCAAATGTTGTTTGGAAATGGGATGGTCATTGTGCAAGGAAAATTGTTAAGTTCAGTTAGTGTGT
>NW_024703116.1:0-7585 GCF_008729295.1 Plectropomus leopardus | reverse complement strand
AGTGAAGCAAATTGAGAAAAAAAAGTTCCACAAATGAAAAATGTAATGTAAACACTTGCCACAAATTGAGAAAAACGTGCATTTGATGGGACAAAAAATGTCACAAAAAAAGCAATAAATTGAAAAAAAATAGCCAAAAATGAAAAATACAAGCCACAAATGGAAAAAAACATGCAAATGACGATAAAAATATTTAACATAACAACATATCAGGGTTTTTTGTTTTTTTTTTTAAATAAAGAGCAGATGAAAAATGGTGTTCTGCATTAACACGTCGACGTGATGTTGATAGGAAACATAACTGAGCTTCAGACTGAACGCTGCAGCTTTGCAGCTCTGCGGCTTTGCGGCTCTGCAGCTTTGCGGCCCTGCGACTCTGCAGCTTTGCATCTCTGCGGCTCTACGTCTCTGCGGCTCTGTGGCTCTGCAGCTTTGCAGCTCTGCGGCTCTGCGGCTGTGCGGCTCTGCGGCTCTACGGCTCTACGTCTCTGCAGCTCTGTGGCTCTGCAGCTTTGCAGCTCTGCGGCTCTGCGGCTCTGCGGCTCTGCGGCTCTGCGGCTCTGCAGCTCGGACATGAAGGTCGAACATGAAGGGTGTTTGAGGCTCATAAAGTCGGTCAGTTCACAGAGAGTCTGAGTCTTTTATTGCAGCTGATAGGTAGTAAAACTTTAACCGAGCAGCCCGACTGAGTCACAGACTTTTTTCTGCCTCAGAGACTCATTTCAAGGATTTTTTATACAAAAATTTCATTAAAAAAATAAAAAAATATTCACAATTACTCTCATACATCAGCTTACTTCCTATTTAATTAAACATGTAGATTTAATGTTGGTTCTTGATGCTTACAGGTACATGTGATGAATCAGTGGTATGGCCGTTATTAATAGAACCACAAGGGTATTCAACTAATCATTATCATTTATGAAACTTTCCAGCATTATATCAAAATGAAAAGCTCCATCTGAAACAAACTTCAGGTAAATTGAAGCACATTGTGCTGATAATAGGCCAACCTCTCCTGACTGCAGGACTCTGACTTCAGCTTCTGTCAAACTTCTGTGCTGTTAATCATTTTACTCAGGAATTAAAAACTTTTGAGTCGGCCTACTTCTCCTATAGCTGCCAACAGCCTGCCGACATTCACAGTTAGAGAAAGGCTGAAAATAAGCTCATGTGCTTGTGGCCCCGGGCCCCCAAAACATTACATCTGCCCCTGGTAATAATAATGAGAGCTCAGCGCGAGCGGCTGGATGAGACACGGAGCGATGCGTCCTGCTGTTTCTAAATAATTCATCCAAAGTCTGATTAAAGCTGAAACTAACACAAAGTCGTCTGTAGAGTCTAAAGAAGTCACTTTCACCTCTGCAGATGTGTCTGTTTCAGACACTTTGGTGCTGTGAGGAGAAGCTGCGCTCTGTCTGTCTGTCTCACTGCGCTGCTGTTGCACCATCGGCTGTTTGATCCGCCATGATGAAATGCTGTGGCTGTCAAACACTCAGCTGTTCTACAGTCAGAGTCCTTCACTGCATTTGGTTCTCCACGTCTCTAATCGTATTATCATTGTCTGTTCGTGTTGTCTGTCAGAACACGTCTGTGATGTCTTCTATCGACTACGTCTCATATTTAAATCGAGGAATAGTTATTTTGCGATTGATATTGTTATCGTTTTATCGCCCAGACCTATCACTGACTGACCGACAGTAAAGAGGTCAAAGGTCAAAGGGAGAGGAAGTTAAAATGTGACAGCCAGTGAATTTCTGTTCATCCATTCAGTTTATTTATGTGTCAACTCATATTTCTCTGTTTATTCACAATGGAGATGAGTTAAAGACATAAAGAAGAGACAGACAGAGACAGAGAGACAGACAGAGACACTTTGATCTGTCCACATTCCTCTAATCTGTCTCCGCTGACTCAGCAGGCTGCACATTTATAAACTATGTAGAAACCTCCGAGAATGTGACAGTGAATGCAGCAGGACCACCGACAGGACAGACATGCTGTTTCCATGTCTCTGTGGACAGATAGGCTTTCTCTGTGGACAGACAGGCTGTCTCTGTCTCTTCAGCATTAACTTCACTTGTCTGAGCGGAGACAATGTCTCAGTCTGCACCAAAAAGTCCAACAAAATACTGACAAGACATGAGACAGAGCGCAGGACGTCTCACTGTCGTGATTGACGTCCTGATGGAGGACAAACTCCTCAGGACAGGTCAATCAGTGACATCATGCCCAAACACAGCACCCTGCACGGAGACGTCAAAGACACTCTGAGACAAAAAAACCCAAAAACTTTATCGAACCTTTTTTTTTTTTAACAAAATGAGATGACAAACATTTTAAGACTTTTCTGACTAAAGTTCATTTAACCCTTTGAAACCTGCAGACTGATTTCTCTCAAAAACATGCAGAGAAGACAACAAGACACAGCCCAAAAAATAGTGAAGCGTTATTGAAACAACAAAATTACCTGAAAATAATAAGAAAAAAAAGTACGCATTTATTTCATATATTTTATCATGTTTCTTTAATAAAATTTTAAATATACAGTTATTATAATTAGAAACACATATTTTTGAACCTTTTTTCCTATTTTATGGATCATTTAAATAAGCCTACACTTTCATCTTTTATTTCTTCCTTGTAAATTTTGGGACATTTATTGCCAAGTTGGATGTTGGCTTTTCTGCCCCGCATTTCAAAAAACAAAAAATCAAACCAATCTGCTGCTCAGGTTTCAAAGGGTTAATCGGACAGACTGAGCTTTACTGCAGCCGAGAAACGACCTCTGACCTTCAAAACTCTTTAGCGGACTCACACTCAAACTCAATATGTAAGATAACAAGACAAGTCCACAAAAACAATTCTGATCTTCAATTTAACATTAAAAAGTCCAACAAACTCTGAGCACCGACTCAAACGTCAGGACAAGTCTGAAAGATTCACTCTGATCTTAACTTCAGACTTCAAATCAGTTTCAGAGAAAAAACACACAAAAAAGCAGAAAATAAAAATAAAAAATCAGCTTCACCTCTTCAAGAACAAACCCGAATTAAACTCTGAGTACACAACATGACAAGTCTAAAAAACTGAAGAATTCTGATCTTTAATTCATCGTTAAAGTCATTTTTAGTGAAAAAAAGACCCCAAAAAGTCCAGTCTCACCTCCTCAAGAACGAAAAAACTGTAGCTTTTCTCGGTTTTTGTTGCTGAAATATCTAAGTATATTTCTGCATTTTAGACAAACGTGTGAATGTGTCACCTCGAGCTTCACAAAAACAGACATTTTCGCATTTTTTTAACATTTTAAGAACTTTTAATCCAGAAATGATGCAGATTTCTGTCTGTTTTTGCAGCTCAGACCTGCTGCTGTTCACTCAGCTCACCTTCACACCCTCTGACCAACCGCTCACACACACTCTGCACCCGGTGTGTCTGTGTGTCTGTGTGTGTGTATGAGAACTCACAGCGGGGAGCCATGGCGGCGGATCAGCGGCTCAAACTTTCTGCAGAAGCCCGGCTGAAGCGGCTCGAGCGGCGGACACAGAGTGAGCTGTTTCCCGGAGAGAAGCGGAGCGACCGAGCGGCTCCGCGGCGACACCGAGTCCCTCTGCTGCTGCTGCTGCACACACACTCAGCAACTCACCAGCACACACACACCCGACACACCAGCACACACACACCACACTCACTGACACACACACTCACTGCAGGGCATGCTGGGATGCGTTCACGGGCGTCGGAATCAAAAAGGAAGCGGCGGCGCAAGAAAAGTGAAGGCTTTAGCGTCACTTCAGCTGCAGTCGGACTTTCGGGCTTTTTTCTCGTGTTGCTGTTTAACTGAATAAAAACAAACTTTTTATTGTTGAAAATAAAAATGTTTGACGTCATCATAATGCATGGCGCCATTTAACAGAAAAACAAAAAGCTATCATCTTTAAAAACCACACGTTGTTTGTTTTTTGTTTTGTTTTGTTTTGTTTTGTTTTGTTTTGTTTTGTTTGTTTTGTTTGTTTTGTTTTGTTTTGTTTTGTTTTGTTTGTTTTGTTTTGTTTTGTTTTGTTTTGTTTTGTTTGTTTTGTTTTGTCCTTGTCATTTAACCAGCAGTAAAACATATTAATAAAATACCAGACAAATATTAGTAAAATATGCACAAAATATTTCCATGATATAGTATAATATCGTTAAAATGATGTGAAATACTGTTCAAATCTTTGTAAAACAGTAGATAATTATCTGTAAAAATATCTGTAAAATATCAGATGAATATTAATAAAATAGCAGAAAAAAATACAAGCAAAATATCAGACAAAAAGGTAAAATACATTCTGTATGATATTCCCCAAATTTCAGATCAACAGCAGAAAATTATTAGTAAAAATATCTGAAAAATATTGGTAAAATATACATAAAACATCTAAAACAATATTATTAAAATATCCTTAAAATTTTTTAAAATATTCCAAAATTTACAGTAAAACAGTAGAAAATGATTAGTAAATATATCCCAAAAAATTACAAAACTGTCGTTTTAACAAAATATTGTTAAAATGGCAGGAAAAAAATACTTGCAAAATATCAGAAAAAAATAGTAAAATATACATAAAAAATCACAAATATCTCACAAATTTTGGCAAAACAGTAGAAAGTTATTTGTTAAAAAAATCCTCAAAATATTAGCAAAAACTTTGTTTTTGTTTTTTTTTGTTTTTGCAAAATATTAAAAAATATTAGTAAAAAGAAAAAAGCCATTGAACATCTAAAAAGAATTTGAAAAATATCCTTAAGTTTCTGTGAAATATGCGTAAATTGTAAATTGTCAGTAAAAATATCAAACAAATAGAAGTAAAATATCAGAAAAATATTAAGAGAGTATGTGAAAAATATCAGTAAGGTGTCTATTCTAATTCAAAATAGGTCTGGTTATGGTTTATGTAGATGCACTAAGACTCACACTCGTCTGATCAGATTCATTAATCCAACACGTAAGAAACAAAAATGAAACATAAAATATCTCCACATTCATCAGCTGATGTGCTGTCAGCACATTTTAATGTAGGACTTTTACTCTGACGGGTTTTTCTCCAGAGTTTGTCTCTCGACTTTAATCAGAGTCGTCTGACTTTTTTCTGTAAATCAACTTTGGAGTGTTTTTTTGGCCGCGTCCCAAACAGAAATCAGAGCGTCCTCGAGGGTCACACCCCGACTCTCTGCTTCAATGTCAAACTACTTCCTGTTCCTTTTCTCCGAATCATTTCCCCAAAGAGAAAAAAATCACTTTTCATTCAACAAGGACGTTATTACAGTGTGTGTGTGTGTGTGTGTGTGTGTGTGTGTGCGCTCACGTGTGTGTGTGTGTGTGTGTGTGTGTGTGTGTGTGTGTGTGTGTGTTGACCTGTGCTGAGGGCCGAGTTAATGAGTTTTGTGTCAGCTCTTTTGTGAGGTGTGTGTGTGTGTTTACCAGCTGACTGACCGATGACTCCCAGCTATAGGAATGCACACACACACACACACACACACACACACACACACGCATACACACACGCGCTCACACACACACGCTCACACACACGCGCTCACACACACGCGCGCGCGTACACACGCACACGTACAAAGGATCATTTTCCAGAACCTGTGTGTGAACATGAAATAATTTCCCAAATGTTCGTCTTTTTCACTTCAGATAATGGATCATGTTTTCCAGCATCACCTCCTGTCCATCTGTCCGTCCCTGCGTTTATCACGTCCATTAATCACAGAGGACTTGGGGACATCTGAGAGACATCTGAGAGACATCTGATATCTTTTTATCTCACAACCATCTTTTCACTTTCCCTTCTTCTGCTCTGATCCCAGATCAGATCTCCATGAGGGCTGTTACACAACGACACGCCTGCACACACACACACACACACACACACACACACACACACACACACACACACTCACACTCACACACACACACACACACACACACAGCATGGGCGGATCACAGAGGGGCCCCGGCAGGCCCCGGGGCCCAGAGTTGTTGTGACTGTCTTTCACTGACAGGTCAAAGAGCTCAGGATTCACAAAAAAACCCAAAACACTTATCAGAAAAAACTGAAGAAAAATGCTGGTGCACAAAAAAAAACACACAAACAAACAACAAACAAACAACAAGCTTCGTGCACAAAGTGCACACAGCTTGTTGTTTGTCACAAGGATCAAAAGGATGAAAAAAAGACACAAGAGAGACAAAATGATAACTATAAAATGACTACAAATTCTTCAAAATAAGACACAAAATTACCCCCAAAGACACAAAATAACTCCAAAAAAGTCAAAACAACCACAAAGAGACACAAAATGAGGACAGGGACACTGAAGTTTTTTTCGGTGGAGTCAGCGGATGAATGAAAGAGAGAGTTGGTGGTTTCGGCGGATCAGCGGGTCACAGAAGCAGAAGTCCGGACAGTTAATCTGCTGCCGTCTCCAGTTTCACAACGACAGAAACGAAACACGAAACTCAGAAAACACGAATCATCAGCGAGTCAGTAATTCTGCTGTCAAACATGTCCACTCTGTCTCCACGTCTCGTCTCTCTGCCTCTGAGAGACATTAACAACAACGGGGACACGGTGAAAAAGTCGAGCTGTGACACTAAATTTACAGCCAATTCTGGCCCCTGATAGAGTCCCTGACAGAGGACACAGCTAAGACCCTGATGTCCTAAAATCCTAGAAATGTCCCAAAATCCAATAAATGTCCTAAAATCCTAGAAATGTCCTAAAATCAAGACATGTCTTTAAATCCTAGAAACACAGTAAAATCCTTGAAATGTCTTAAACTTGAGAAAAGTCCTAAAATCATAAAAGTGTCCTAAAATCTCCAAAATGTCCTAAAATCAGGCAAAGGTCCCAAAATCCAAGAAATATGATCAAATCCGCCAAATGCCGTAAAATCCTAGAAATGTCCCAAAATCCAATAAATTTCCTAAAATCTGAGAAATGTTCTTAAATTCATCAAGAATCCTAAAATCCATTAAATGTCCTCTAATCCTAGAAAAGACCAAAAATCCTAGAAACATATTAAAATCCTAAAAATGTCCTGGAATCCAACATATGTCCAGAAATCTGAGAAATGTCCTTAAAGTTGACAAATGTCCAAAAATCCCATGTACATGTACAGGACTGCTCTGAGGGGCCCCTGATCCACTGTTATTTCACAAAAGTGGCCCCCAAATTAAACACATTAAGTATCCATGAAGTACTGTATGCAGTATAGAGACACAACGAGGACAGTAAGGGCAGCAGAGGACAGCAAAGACAGCAGGGGACAGCAGAGGACAGTAAGGGCAGTAGAGGACAGTAAGACAGCAGAGGAAAGTAAGGACAGCAGAGGACAGCAGAGGACAGCAGAGGACAGTAAGGGCAGTAGAGGACAGTAAGACAGCAGAGGACAGTAAAGGCAGCAGAGGACAGCAGAGGACAGTAGAGGACGGCAGAGGACAGTAGAGAACAGTAGAGGACAGTAGAGGACAGTGAGGACAGCAGAGAACAGCAGAGGACAGTAAGGACAGCAGAGGACAGCAGAGGACAGTAAG
>NW_024703115.1:0-547 GCF_008729295.1 Plectropomus leopardus | reverse complement strand
AGACTTATCCTCCAATGATAAGAATCCAGATTGTGGAACTGAGCCATTTCTCTCTTTTTTCTACTTCCTGGGATGTAATTAAAGTTTGCATCCTCAGGCGCATATCCCTTCTGGATGGTCAAAACCTCATATGGGAGTTTCAGAGTTGCCATATAGCAACATCCCGTCCATCCATATGGTAGAAATAAATATGCTTTATCCTTACAAATCCACCAAATATCTTGGAAAGATCCTATGGTGACATTTCCCGGCAATATCTGATTTTTTACCTTCAAAGTCCTACTTTGTTTATGATTCGAGGCATAAAAAGTTACCATATACGTATCATCACTTGATTTGTAACCACGTCTTCCCATATGCATCATATAGCTATCACACTCTGATATTCCCATGAACATCCCCGGGCCATTGTGAGTGTCATTGGAGCAAAAACAATCCTGGGCCCTCACAGCTCTCACTTCTATTGCATCTGGAATCGCTGTCATTACATCTTCATGTCGATCAAGTAAATTTAAATACGGTAACTCCATTAACCAAGAACAATTAA
>NW_024703114.1:0-885 GCF_008729295.1 Plectropomus leopardus | reverse complement strand
TGAGGCTCCATTTTATTTATCCAGAAACTGCAGATTTATGTCCTCAACAACGTTTTACTGACACTTCCGTCCTGGAATCAAATTAATCTTAAATCAGATGATAAAAATTAAAAATATCAATAAAAAATTCAATAAATAAAATTTTAAAAATACTAAAATTAATTAATTAAAATCGCAAAAAAGTTTCTTTCTTAAAGATGCACAAGCGTGAAAGTCGATCAATATTTACACAAACTATAAATCAGAGTTAAACACAAACTTCTCATTTTATTCTCCCCTAACAGAATAATTCATTAATAATCAGCTCTGTCAGCATTAAAGGACACTTCTGCTCTTTTTGTCTCGTTATCACTGAACTTTCGAGTGGTTCATCTTTTATTCTGTAAGGCCGATAATGATGCATATTAAAGTGCATGTCCATATTTATTAAATAAACCAACAATAGACACAAATAGAAACTACTGTAACATCTGCTGAGATGTAACAATCATTCAGAGGACAGACGACCGACATGTTTTAAACTGATTCTGTCAGATTATATTCAACGATGACGTCAGAAACGCTGAATAATATTGTTGAAATTATCTGTAATAATGTTTTTATGAATTACTTAAATATAATCCTATAATCCTGGGGAACTATCAAGGGTGAGCAGTGGTGGAATGTAACTAAGTACATTTACTCAAGTACTGCACTTAAGTACAAGTTTGAGGTACTCTTTTCTTTTCTTGAGACTTTATACTTTTACTCTACTACATTTCAGAAGGAGGTATTTTATTTTTTACTTCATTACATTTATCTGAAAACTTCAAAAACTAGTTCCTGTACAATTAAGTTTTTCAAAATAAAAAACATAAGAAGAGTGCATGAAATATGACGTCTTGT
>NW_024703113.1:0-785 GCF_008729295.1 Plectropomus leopardus | reverse complement strand
GATGGTTTGAAAAGTGATTCAATAACCTTACCTTACCTTTAAACCAATAAACCATCTTATTAACACGTAAAACCTAAACATCTTAGAAAACCAGTAAAACTTCTTTGACAATAGTAAAACCTATGATCACTCAGTGAACCCTCATAGAAACTGTAAAAACATCTCCTACACCTGGTGCATGACAGTTTGAAAAATAAATTGTCTTGACTTATTTTGACTTACCTTATGTTATCTAGTAACCAGAAAACTTTGTAATTATTCTGTGAAATATCTGTTAAATCAGTAAAACCTGAGATAAACCAATAGAACCTTTCATAAATCAGTAAACGGTAAGATTTTTAAAGAAAATTAACTAATGAAACATCTCAAAACATTTCATAAAACAGTCAACTCCAACTGTGCATGACAGTTTGAAAAAGGAATCGTATGAACTTATTTTGACTTACCTTATCTCACCTACAAACCAGAAAACCATATCATTAACTAGTGAAACATCTGTTGAACCAGTAAAACCTCTGATAAACCATAAAAATGTTTGATAGACCATTAAATTATTTCAAGGTGAATAGCACATTAACTAGTAAACCATGTTATAAACTACTAAAAGATCTTATATGCAAATAAAACATTAGATAAACCAGTAAACCACACAATAAACTGAATAAAAAAAACTAACATGGCGCATGACAGTTAAAAACATGAATCACATAAATTTACTTTGACTTACCTTTTCTTACCTATAAACCAGAAAGCCACATTTTTAACCAGTGAAACATTTGTTTAAC
>NW_024703112.1:0-943 GCF_008729295.1 Plectropomus leopardus | reverse complement strand
GCGTCTTAGCTAGCTGTCAACAGCAGCACCAGAAAACAAGGTCAAAATTGCAGCTTTTTTCTCTTAAACCGACATGTTCAACTTCATTTTCCTTTGGCTTCACAGTTCACTTCAGAGTTGTTCAGTTTTCCAGTGTTCTTCAGTCAAAAAAATGTCCAATACAGCATAACAGTGAAACTTTATCTACCCCTTTCCTTTGGTAGACTGCAGTGGACCTTTGTCACAGCAGACACTCAAACACAGGTGTGAGTAACCATGCTAACGATGTCCTGTTCCATTCAGGTATCACAGCAAGCTATACCAGTGAGCCAGCATGAACAACATCAAAGCCCTGTAAGCAGCACACTTACATGGAACACAGCCCTAATCAATGTTATTGATTACACCTGGGTTATACCAGCTATGATATGTCAAAATGACTGTAGTGGTGGTGTGTGGTCAAGGTCTACAGCCCATTGACCACACAGACAGATTAACTTTCAACCAGCTGTTCAAACCCAGAAAAAGAAAAAAAAAGCGGAAAACTGAAAGTGAGTGGGGCTATACAATAAAATAACAACAATAATTTCAGGGCATTGATTTTGTTAATGCTGGCTCACTGGTATAGCTTGCTGTGATACCTGAATAGAGGAGGGCATCGTTAGCATGGTTACTCACACCTGTGTTTGAGTGTCTGCTGTGAAAAAGGTCCACTGCAGTCTATCAAATGAAAGGCTTCGACAAGGTTTCACTGTTATGCTGTATTTGACAATTTTTGACTGAAGAACACTGAAAAAAACAGAACTCTGACGTGAGCTGTGAGGCCAAAGGAAAGTGAAGATGGAAATTTAAGGAGAGAAAAAAGCTGGGATATTGACCTTGTTTTCTGGTGCTGCTGTTGACAGCTAGCTAAGACACTAGCTAAGAAGCTAGCCAGCAGCAATGAAGAAAGGATTTCTATCAA
>NW_024703111.1:0-943 GCF_008729295.1 Plectropomus leopardus | reverse complement strand
TTTCATACAAGAAATGCAGTCCAACAAAGAAATTACATGTAAGATAAAAATAAGGATTAAAAATAGAATGCATAACATAAGATGGAAAATAAAACCCATTGAGATAATTTTAATAAGAATAAATCTAAAAATAGTGTATAAAATGCATAAAATTAAGGAAAATACAACATTTTAAAGAGGTGCAGTAGTGCATAAGTGTGAAGCAAAATGCAAAGCAGTAAAGTCGGTGCTAGTTAAAGGCTAAAGTGTAGAGATACATCTTCAGTTTTCCCTCATGATACTGCACAGTATTTTTACACGCTTGCTGCTGCCGCAGTAGTCGCTGCACGTGTGTGTCAGTAATAGCAGAAGCAGAGCTCCTGGAAAATGGAAAATATGACTAAAATGTGCCCAAAAAGTTTTTGCCCCAGAAGAAATTTTAAACTTGCAGCAACATTACAGTCATATAGTTACATGAGCTGCATTAGAGGTCACCGTACCACCAGATTAGCTTTTGTGCTGCGTGTCCTCCGAACAGCTGCAGGTGTCCGTCCCTCTGGTCAGGTGTGAATCTTTTGGGATCACATTTTATTCTTGAAAATTGCTTTTAAGCGTCACTGCCACTGGCAAGGGCCTGTTTTCCACTGGGGACAAAGAGGACACGTCCCCCTCACTTTATTTTTTTAAAATCCCACTTTTATCCGACCCACTTTTATATTCTGTGAGCCACACAGTTCACAGACTGAAGCCCTGAGTGTTACCTCTCAGGATACAAACACGTCTGATTGGCGGCGCTCACTGGAAGCAGACAGCGCTCTGGGCAGCAAAAAAACTACTGCTCACTTCAGGAAATGCTTTCAGGGTAAAATATAAAAAGTTAGACTCTCAAACACAAAAAAGCCATTATAGCACGCAGGGGGACGTTTATTAGATGTTATCAAAAAGGTAGTGATTTTTTTTTTAA
>NW_024703110.1:0-981 GCF_008729295.1 Plectropomus leopardus | reverse complement strand
GCTATGCTCTTTTCTTACACACACACACACAATATATATATACTCTCTCACACCAGAGTAGGAGTGCTGCGTTCCCTCGCTGGAGTTTCCCGATGTTCCTCCAAAGGAACGGATCCCGTCTCTCCTCGTGATGGTTTTCCTAAACGTCTCACTGAACTCTTTGCTCTTCAGCTCCTGGTAGATCTGAACGTGGACAGGATGTGTTACTCCACGTGGTTTTGATGAGTAAGTTGGCATATTTGCTTACAACCTATCTGTATCAGAACTCACAGAAACAAACTCCTCAAAGCTGATCTTCTCGTCCTTGTTGGTGTCTCCGGAGATGAAGGTCTCCATGATCTCTCTCACCTTGTACCCCGGCAGGGAGAAGCTGGCCTCTCTGAACAGCTCCTGGAGCTCAAAGTCGCTCACAAAGCCGCTGTTATCGATATCTGAACACAAACAGACAAGCAGAGAAATGCACACACAGATACAGTAAGTCAATTTGCTTTACCAAACATTAATCTGAAACTAATGAGCTCAATATTTATCGGTAAATATTCCACACAGATGATAAAATGCAAAGACAAACAAAAAACTGAAATTTCCTAATAATCTGATTAAATAATAGGTTCTATAAATTGGTGCTCATTATAGAGAGAATAAAGACTGATACTGAAGTTTAATCAGTTGTGTTGAATGTATAAGCAGTTATTGCTTTATCAATAAATGCTGCATTTAAATCTTACCCTCAGCTGACTTGCTGCCAAAATAAAGCAATGCTGATCATATATTACTGCACTGTTGTAAAAATGAGTTGTGAGTGAGCAAGCAGAGTGATTTGTCTTAAAAAAAATAAAATAAAATAAAATAAAAATAAAGGAAACTTATTATTGAAGTGAGACAATTTTTATAATTCAGGCCACATCTTGTGTAGGGCTAGATGAAGACATTGATTTAATTACCTTTTTGTAGTGACTTTGATGTAGTAGTAGTAGTAGT
>NW_024703109.1:0-820 GCF_008729295.1 Plectropomus leopardus | reverse complement strand
ATGACATAAGTTTAAATATATAATAATAATGATTATAAATATAGTTTTCTCGACATATTTTTTAAGTTTTTTGATAATTTTGTAATAATTACCACCCCCTTAAAAATGTAACAAAAGAATTTTCAGGCAGCTGTTGGAAAGACGCATTAAAGCAAATTCTTGGTAATTATAACAAAGTGATGTATTCGACACTAACCTGTTGCTCTAAAGAGGAATCCTTCTCCTGACACAGTTTCTCCAGATCAGAGTTCATCTGTTTCTGCTCACTCAGCTCCTCTTCCACTGACTTCAGGAGTTCTCGTGTTGTAGAAGCCTGAAACAAAATGTTAACTTTAGTCAACCATATAAACAAATGTCTCATCAGACTGAACATAAGCCAAAAAGAGGGGGAAGATATTCAAACAAACAGGAAAAGGACTTGAACAAAATGCAGAAAAATGTTTTTTTTTTCTGTAACATAATTTTAAAGATGATAATAACGACTAGAACTATAGTTTTCTGCACATTTTACTTAAAAAAGTCATTTTATTTTCTTGTCATCTTTTAGTAATTTCTTACATTTTGTGGGAAATTTCTTGAAAGTTGCCCATTGCATTCTCCCCATGTTTTTGAGAGAAATCAAACCAATATGCTCAAAGTTTCAATAGCTTGTGAAAGGCGGCTAAAGGTCAGCACAAAAAAGATGTCAAACCAGGTTTTAAAGCTCGAGCTGCAGATTTAAACCATTTTCTACACTATTTCTGATAACAGCTGCTATTGTGCATCCCTACAATAGATGCTATTGTATGGAAATAAAGTTCTCAAACCTCAGTCTGGATCG
>NW_024703108.1:0-668 GCF_008729295.1 Plectropomus leopardus | reverse complement strand
GGAATGAGGCAGACCTGTGTTGAGTCAGAGCCACAGACAAACAACACACACTGTCTGACATGGCCTCCAGACACAAACCAGAGCAAGGATGAGGCGAGCGAGCGGGCGATGGGGATGCTCTATGTGTGTGTGCATCTACTCAAACTCTAGCTTGTGTGTCTTCCTGCCCCTGCGTATTTGGACATGTGTGGGGAGATCAGACAGAGAGAGAGAGAGAGAGAGAGGGGAGAGTAATGAAATGCAGAGAGACAGCGGCTGATGATGAGAGGAGGGGGTGAGAGGGGTGGGGGAGATAGAGTAAGAATGGGCGAGGGAGAGAAATCTTTTTATTGCTGGGGGTCTCTGTGGGACTGACAGTAAATAAGCAGTGATAAGCAGCAGGCAGCTTCAGTCGGAACCCTGACTTGCAGGCTGTTAATGACCCAGCTTCTCTGGTGTGTCCCCGCCTAACCCTTTCTTTCCGCGGCTTCACCGTGTTCTCTTCCTCCCTCTGCACATAGGGCACGTCTCATACAGTCTTCCTCGTCTTCACGCGTCTGATTTCTCTCTGTCTGCCTCCATTTTGTCATCACATATTCCCTCTGTCTCATTTTAACTAACTCCTTCCTCCAGCTCCCTCTATTGACTCTATTTCTTACTAATCTGCTGCTAAACCCACCCACCCCCCC
>NW_024703107.1:0-506 GCF_008729295.1 Plectropomus leopardus | reverse complement strand
TGCAGCATGTGGCTGGCCTCCACAGCGGTGATCTGGGAAACTGTGGTGAAGACGTGAGCACAGTGGACCGCTGCTCTCTCCAAGCAGTAACGATGGTAGATCTGCCGCTCACCCGCCTCCTTGTCTATGTTGAACTACAACACACAGATCAGTACAAAGTGAAGGGCAATTTCAAGGATTCTTATTTTGAACCTTGTAGGTTTAATGCAGAATTAATTAGCAAAAACATATTCAAGCACTGAATGTAAGACTATGAAATATAACAGCAAACTCTTTTACCAACAGGAAGTAATGCAAGCGTGTACATAAAGATGTCAGTCAGACTGCCACTGTGACATCCTAATGCTAATTAAACTTCAAAACTTCGAATTGATTTTCTAAGTACAGAGGGTACAACTACTTTATTTGTTACATGAAACAAAAAAGATGAGTATTATTTTTCCCATTCATTTTTTCTTAATTTACAATGTGTATCTCTAGTACCTAATACAGCTCTTGGGTTCCAT
>NW_024703106.1:0-700 GCF_008729295.1 Plectropomus leopardus | reverse complement strand
GTGTGTGTGTGTGTGTGTGTGTGTGTGTGTGTGTGTGTGTGTGTGTGCTCGCTCTCAGCAGCATGTTCCCTCAGTTCAACAACACCAGCGTACAGTCATCTTTAAAGACATGTTTAAAACCGGATGATTTCATTATGCAGATCTGTTTGGGAGGCTCCATTAATCTGCGTGTGTGTGTATTAATCTGTGTCTGTGTCTGTGTGTATTAATCTGCGTGTGTGTCTCTGTGTGTGAATTTGTGTGTCTCTGTGTGTAAATCATGTGTGTGTGTGTTTGAATTCGCTCAGCACGACAGCAGACTGAGGATCCATCTGGAGAGTTTAACTTCCTGTCTTTGGCTGCCTTCGCAGTACATCTACATAGTACACGGATATATGGATAAGAGATACACACACACACACACACACACACACTCAGAGTCAGTGCTGTGTTGCAGACCGTGAAGGTTTTCCTCTGCAGGCCTCCAGGAGGCAGGTGGATATGATGTTTACCGCAGAGACAGAGTTTCTAGGATTTTAGGACATTTCTTGGATTTTTAGGCCATTTTGGGGGGGGGTTATGTCTTTATTGCAAAGGACAGGTGAAGTGTGAAAGAGGGAGGGAGAGGGGATGACATGCAGCAAAGGGCCGAGGCTGGAATCGAACCCACGGCCGCTGCAGCGAGGACTTAGCCTCCTTTTTAAGATTTTAGGATGTTTCT
>NW_024703105.1:0-1632 GCF_008729295.1 Plectropomus leopardus | reverse complement strand
AGAATATATATATATTTTCAGTGCTCTCTCAAGGATATATTCTTGTTTTATTTTTTTATTTTTTTATTTTTTCACTACTGCATTAGTTTTTTGTTGTTGCTTATTTCAAGGATATTTTCTCTTTCTTTTTTTCTGTTTATCACTTGCTAATTTTTGGGCCATTTCTTAAGTTGCTTGTCGCCTTCTTTTCATGTTTTTGAACGAAACCAAGCCAATTTGCACAGATTTTAAAGACTTATTGGGTGTCAACCTGCCGAAGGCAAAATGAACTGAAAGTGACATCCGCAGTCTGACCGTGGCCCTCGGGGACCGATCTTCAGTCAGAGACGTTGAGTCAAACATGTTTTCTCTTGGCAGAAGCTGCCAGGTGTTTCCTATTACACATCAAAGAGCGCAGGTCCTTTATCACGAGTTTTAACAGTCGAAATTATATTAACCGGGTAGTTAACCCCCTAATAGCCTTCCTACGCACGTCCCCAGTGCGCCCTCTCGCTCCCGGTGTGCTGCTCCGCTTTGGCACAAGATCAGAAAGCATATTACGATCCCGGGCATGTGTTCTGTGAAAAGCAGTGGACCAGTACATGTTATTATTTCAGCCTTTTGAAGTCGTGACCCCCAGGTTAGTGTGTGCTATAGATTATTCAATAAATCATGACTTTTAGGGGATTAGTGCCATTAATATGTAGCTTTGTGTCTCAGAGGTGCTGGGATCAAAAGACCATTTTCACTCGTCTAATTCTCTGCAGTTCGAGGCTGTTTGACCGGACAGTCGCGGTGAAAGAAGCATGAGCAGCACAGTTTGTGAGCTCTTGCGTCTGAAGACAATGAGCAGACCTGAGTCGACTCCAGAGCTGAGAGAAAGCATGTCTCGAGACAAATTGAAACCACCTCCGGGCTGATGGATGGCTGGCTGGGTGAGTTATGGTGGGCCGACGATGATAAAACGTTTAAGGAAAAGGTCAGAGCCCCGCAGTTAGGAGGGCGGAGCTCCGTCTGGCGGGACTAGTTGCCCTTACGCATTAGCACTCGGGATAATAGAGTGCAGATGGAGAGAAAAACGAGGGCACGAGTGTGTCGAGTTGGTGTGAGTGTGTCTTTAGGCAATGTGTATGTTTGTATGTCTGTGTGTTGGAAAAATATACGTTAATGTATATGTCCCAGAGGCATCATTTTAATGGCTTTTCAAAAACACAACATGTAATAAATCTAATTTGATGCCATAAAACTAAATGGTAACATCTTAAAAGGAACGTCAGTTAAACGCACTGATTGGTGATGTTTTGCATCACGTTAATTTGGGGAATGAACAAAACTTATTTGGGGAATAAGGACTAAATACTCAGCTTGCTTTGTTTGGGGGCCACTTTTGCAAAATGGCAAAAGGCCAGGGGCCAGTCGCAACCGCTCCATACATGTTTGTAGGATTTTAGGACATATCACGAATTTTAGGACATTTTTTAGGATTTTGAGACATTTTTTAGGATTTTGAGACATTTCTCGTATTTTAAGACTTTTCATAGATTTTAGGACACTTTTCAGATTTTACCATTTTTCCAGGATTTTGCAAGGTTTCTAGGATTTTAGGATATTTCTCAGATTTTAGGATACATTCTACTTTCATTGACTTAATTT
>NW_024703104.1:0-622 GCF_008729295.1 Plectropomus leopardus | reverse complement strand
CTCTTGCTACAAAATGGGGAAGTCAAACACAGTTTGAAGCAACCAGGGCCAGAAAAGTTAAGCGTCACTTTGATGAACTTTCTGAAGACAGCCGCCTCACTGACGCAGAGAGCAACTTTCGGGTGAACGTTTTCAATGCCTGTCTTGATATTATCATCCAGCAACTGTCCCAAAGATTCACCAGCTTAAATGGAACTGTGAATGTGTTTGAGGCAATTCACCCCAACACACTGCTGCAAGCAGGAGATTAGGAGTTACACCAAGCTGCCCGGCGGCTTTGTGAGCACTACAGTCGGGACATGGCCCCCAGCTTCCCTGGCCAGCTGCTTTGTTTTAGAACCTGTTTCAGGGACCAGATATCAAAGCAAAAGTCTGTTGCGGATCTGGCAAAAATGCTCATTGTCAACCACCCAGCAGTAACTTCTGCATTCAGTGAGGTTTGCACCGCCCTCCTTTTATTTTTGACTCTTCCCGTCACCGTTGCAACCTCTGAGCGCTCATTCTCCAAGTTGAAACTCATTAAAAACCACTTGAGGAGCACAGTGGGACAGGAGAGACTGAGTGGACTTGCCATGTTGTCCATAGAGAATGAGAGAGCAAAGAAAATGGACATACAGAGCAT
>NW_024703103.1:0-903 GCF_008729295.1 Plectropomus leopardus | reverse complement strand
CTGAGTGTGTATTGTTACCAGGACGTGCAGCGCTCTGACGGGGACCCTGGCGGACAGACAGATCCCTACAGGACACACCAGGTCCTCATCCAGGCTGCACACCGAGTGACCACGCCTCTTCCTGCTGACATCACAGACGTCACATGATTCATTTAACGCTGTGTAACAAAATGGAAATATTTCACCACATGAGGAAGAATTACAAACATACAAGGACTCACTCAAACAGCTCTCTGATGGAGGTGAGGATCCTCGGGGACGTCGCCGACGCCGATCTGAGACAAACAAACACCCCTCTGATTATTATGGAGGGAAAAATAAAATAGAATAAAATAGAAACGAATAATGATAATAGCAATAATCATTTAATAATAATACAAATATAACTTTTTATACTGAAGTTTTTATTTCAGTGTCAATTTTAAAAGAAAACATAAAATAAAAATAAAAAGTATGTTTAATTTTACAAATTTAAAAAGAATTGGCAATATGTTTTTCTTTAAACATTTTTGTATTTAATTTAGTATTAATTTAAAAAAAAACATGCCTTCAAAGTCAAATTTAAAAAGTTTTTTTTCTTTAAAAAATTCAGTGATTTTTTTCTTTTAAAGTTTTTGGTGACTCTAAAAGAAAATCTTTTGGTAATTTCTTTTTAATAATAACAATACTCTTTAAGGCTGTTTTAAATTTGCTTCTAACATGAGATGAAAATCAAGGCGTGTGTTTGAGGTGTGATGGACCTGAAGAGGCGGGTGTGTCCTCTCTCTGTGGACTCCCGCTGGTTTTCGGTCTTTGGAGACGTGGATCTGGAGGTCGGAGCACTCGAACAACTGAAACACAAAATCATCATCATCATCATCACCATCATCACCATCATTATTATCATTATTATCATCATCATCA
>NW_024703102.1:0-879 GCF_008729295.1 Plectropomus leopardus | reverse complement strand
TGCATGGAGTGCAGCTCCACAAAGCTTCAGCTAGAGTGGGCTGCAGAGTTGGTGCTTCAATGCTTCTGTTCACATATTGATCTGTCCTTGAAAAGGACGCTGTGTTTGAATGAGAGAAAAAAATTATAAAGTGCTTTGCCCATTAACATAGAAAAGCAATAAATAAAAGAGGTTCATTGACCCTTTCATACCTGGACTGACATTAGATTTTTTGTGCTGCTTTCAGACGCCTTTTACAAGCATTAAACCCTGAAATTATTTTTTATTGGTTTCTTAAAAGACAAAAAAAAAAAAAATGGAAGAAAAGGCAATGAGCAACTTGACATAAGGTGCTCTGCAAACTGCAAGAAATTAGGAAAAGATGACAAGAAAATTACTTGTAAATCTTTTGTTTGTTTTTCAAAAGCATTGTAAAAGTGTCGATAAATGATGACTTCAGATTGAGAACAGGCTGAAAGTGCATCTAACATTTGGTGGCCATTATAAAATTGCAAAGGGTATACATGCACTACACAGTATTCATTGCAACTTTATAATAGCCATCCAAATAATGTTTATAGATAGTCCCTGTGTCTATCACTAAACCATTTACTGTCCATGATTTATTTTAAAGTGTTAATAAAAAGTGTTTCACACAGAATAATCGCATGCAAATCCATAATGTGAGTGTGGCCAGCGGTTAGCAGGTTAAACTAACCTGTACTCATTCATAGAAGTGCACAAATGTATGGGTGGGAAAACACATCCTCTGTATCCTCTGTATTGTATGCTTTCACGTAATAAATATTCTCTGCTTGTGTCAATCTTAACCCTTTACGCCTGGAGGGACAGCACTTTTCTTGCGCTGCTTTTTTTTTGCTGATTATTCTACATTTTTTT
>NW_024703101.1:0-843 GCF_008729295.1 Plectropomus leopardus | reverse complement strand
ATTAGTGATTATGGAGGGAAGAGAAAAAAACTACATTTAGGAGAAAATAGCTAAATGTAGGTGAAAATACTAAATCCAGGAGAAAAACAGCTCATGTATATGATAAAGTACGATGCGATGCGATACGATCCGATACGATACGATACGATGCGGTACGATACGATGCGGTACGATACGATGCGGTACGATACGATATGATACACTTTATTGCCCCTGCAGGGTAAATTTGTCTTGGACTCAGTGCGATCAGAGATTATGTCTCCACACTTACAACAATAACAATTTTCGCACCATGACATTAAAAACACAAAAGCCTAAACAAAAACAACACCACATATGCAACTGCACATAGTCACAGTTTCACTTTGTACAAATTGTGCACACATCGCACACGACAACTATTGCACTCACCCAGTAATAAAAACACATATTGTGGATATAGAAGCTCAGGGGGCAATTTAAATGAAAATTTACATTAAAAAACTGTTATGTGTGTATGTTTAATTACAAAATAATGAGTGAATGAATAAATCACAGGTTAATAACATAACAGTAGAGGTGGAAATTTAGGTTTTTTTTCCAGTTTGTTTGTACTAAGTATGTTCATATTCAAGAAAATTAATTTTATTCAGGGTTTTTTTTGAGTTTTTAGTGATTAGTTTGCAGATTTGTGATGTTTCTGAGTTAAAACAGGCCGACGTTTTAGTCCCAGTTCCCACCCAGTAACTGTGGAAAGTCTCCCATTTTTTCCCCCTTTTTTTCATGTCAGACATGGGAACGTGGAGCTTTGTCTTTCCATGAGTCTCAGGAGAGATTGTTGACACGAGGCTGCTGGAAAAGCTG
>NW_024703100.1:0-410 GCF_008729295.1 Plectropomus leopardus | reverse complement strand
TCTTAATATCTTTGGTCTGTGTTTACTACTGACCTTATTTAAGGCAGTTTAGTGACAACCAATTCAAACAACCCATAGACTTAAAGAGAAGGGAACAGTTCGTGCTAAAAGGCTAACGGGCTTCCGTGTTTTAGGACTCATTATTTCACAACTCTATTCAGGAGAGAGATGGAGCCAGCCACGCTTTTTGCCACACACACTGCAGGGAGACAAACACAACTAACGACATGTCTTTCTATTTATAATCAACTGGAGTGCTGCTCTCATTTTCTTGGATTTTAAAACAATATATATTTTTAGTAAAACAAAGCAACCATTTGGTGTGGAGAAGAAGCATTTCCGTCTGTTATTTTGAAACTGTCAAGATCTTAAACTTTACTAAGTGATGTGGATTGTTGTTTCCTTTAAAT
>NW_024703099.1:0-999 GCF_008729295.1 Plectropomus leopardus | reverse complement strand
ATCTGAACATAGTTCACAGTTATTTATTTTAAACCATATATAATATTGTTCCTATAATATATCTGTCAGGACTAATGCATGATGAGCTGAAAATACAGTCTGATTGAAAGACTGCAGTATTGCATGTAATTTATAATAACACTTTGAAGTATTTATAAAGTAAATAAATCATGGTTTTGATCTGCTTTACACCTCATTGTATCATAATGTGCTTTGTTTGTGGCTGTTCAACAATGAGTTGATTATATTTTACTCATGTATCATTTGTATATTATGGTCCAGAGTCTCTCCAGGTATGAGGGAACAGGTGTGTCTGCCTCAGGTGCTGCTGCTGCACCCAAAACTGAACCAAGTTGGCAGAATATTTATAGAACTGGCACATCAGGATCAACACACCCAACCAGATATTACCGGCCTTTGTTACCAGTTAACCTCCAAAAAACAAGCATCCATGAAGGACAGTAATCCACATTTCCAAGGAGAGCGCACTGACCCACTCTGAATTTATCTATAAACCCGGCCTTTATACACAGAGATCGAGCTGCAGGACCATCACAAAGTCCTTCTTTATGCCGCCTTTGCATTTTTAAATCAATCAATGTTGCTTTTTGTAAAAATTGGTCTTAATATTTCATTAAGACTGGTAAGTGGCATTAAAAAAGTCTTTCAGTCAACTTGAAAATTTAAGGGAGCATAGAGAAACTAACTTTACATTTTAAAACAAATAGTGAGGGCACCTGACTGACAGGAATATGATGTTTCAGAACACACAATGTGAGTCACAACTGTGCCATTAAAAGGACAATGCTTTCTATTTCTGTTGGAACTTAAAAACAACAACAACAAAACAATAATCATAATCATAATAAATCCAGGTGGATCTATTGGTAAAGAAAAGTGAAACGGTTTTTATCTGACAGTGTTTCCCACAGGCTCTGTTTCAAGCCTTCTTGCGGTGTCAAACACTTCCAAAGAACAACTTGAAAATTGAATGATAGT
>NW_024703098.1:0-701 GCF_008729295.1 Plectropomus leopardus | reverse complement strand
ACCTACAGTGAGGATGAGCTGCTTGATGAATTAATATCGCCTTCCTACACTTACGTTACTTATTTCGTCAGCACAATTAAATTTGACTCATTGTTACTTTATGTTCTCTTTAAAACAACACGGTCAATACTTTCCTGCCCTCCCTCCTCTTTCTCTCTCCTTCTCTGCGACTCCCAGAGACCCCGCAGGTGTCAGTGCTCACTTCCAACTCAACACTTAATGACTAAATTGGAGCAATTAATTACCCTGATCGGTGATGTTAACCTCCACCTCTCCCACCTGGACTCTTGACGCGGCAAACAAACCGCCCGATTCTCACTGTAGCCGTGCACTGTGCTTGCTATTTATCCTCAATACTGCAGCAGTCTTCGAAGCACTGCTTATTCAACTTAATGAGAATTACCTTGTATCACACAAATGGGAAGATAGAATAGTAGAGTTCAGACACAGGTCTGGTATTGGGATAGAGATGAAACAACAAAATATGATTGCATAAAACTGGATCAACCTTGAATTTTATAGGCTACAATAACTTCTCCTCTCCTCTTCTCTCCCCTGACCTCTCTCCTGGCTCACTTCCCTTCATCTCTCCTGCACCTGCAGCAGTTTGTCAGGCTGCTTTGGCTAATTACACATCTCATCACAACCACACACAGCCAGAGGCTCTCTGCAGTCCTCGTGCATTACCACTGTAGTGGGAC
>NW_024703097.1:0-702 GCF_008729295.1 Plectropomus leopardus | reverse complement strand
TGTGTCTGTTAACACAGAGGTGTGTGTGTGTGTGTGTGTGTGTGTGTACGTGTTAGTACTGAGATGACACATGCACATGCATCGTGCACGGAAAATTTAAACAGTGCACACAGTTCTCAGCTCTACTATATCCGCATGTTAACCCTTTGAAACCTGAGGAAATACAACATGGGAAGAAAGCAACACATGCCTTTTTTTAAATGTATTTATCTATTTTTTTTGTGAGTGACGCTCTTAGTTTAATTTAGGGTTCCTGCATCTTTAGGCAAGTTAGATTTAAGACATTTTTTAAGGCTCTGAATTTAATTTAAGAATAAATATAAAATAACCCAAACTAGAACGGGTTAGTGCCGTCCTCAAGGTCTGAATGCAGCAAAAACAAATAAGAGAAAATGTGAGAACTATTTGAAGTCCTCGACCATCTGACCTGCCTGAGCGGAAAAAACTAACACCTACTAAAATAAAATTAAAAATTGTGGCAACAGTTTGTATCAATTTTGTTGATTTAAATCAACATGTTTTTTTTTTTTATTAAAATGAAAATAAATCCATATAATTGCATCTTTTCACTAACTCTAAGTACCAGTTCATTATACTGGTAACAGAATAACTCAAACATAATTATATTGAGTATATACATTATATTTATTTTTACTAAATTTGACTGTAAATATGAATGTAAACCCTGGCTAAATATATATA
>NW_024703096.1:0-943 GCF_008729295.1 Plectropomus leopardus | reverse complement strand
CACACACACACACACACACACACACACACACACACACACACACACACTGAGAGGTGCATGTTGGTTGCTCCAGGCCAGTAACAACACCTGGACTGATGTATCCAGCTGAATTCACTACACTTCCATAGGAGACAGCTCACCGCACTCAGACTATTTTTATCTCTACGTCTTTTCCTCTTTCCTCCCCTCCATCTCCTCTGTTCCCTTTTTAGAATTTCTTTTCTCATCTCTTTTCCCCTTTATTTTTTTTAGAGTTCAAATTATTTAAAATGTGTCTTATACTTCTTTGCTTTCTTATTCTTGGCAGTTCTCTCTTTAGACTCTCCTTTTCTTCTAATACAAACATGTCTTTTCTACCCGTTTTTCTTCCTTTCTTTTGTCTCTCCTCTCTTTTGTCTATTTTAAGGACTCTAAAACTCAAACATTCGTTGCAAATGCTGCAGACCATTTTGCAAACATTCTCATCCATTCTTAGACTGATTTCTAATCTTTCTGCCTTCCTGATATTTTCGTTCCTCTTCAAATGTCGACTTGCAGATAGATGAAAACTTTCAGAGATCTTCACAGAGAACATTTTGTTTTCTATTTGTCTTGTCGTAGTTAAATTATTGCTTTGACACAATGCAGTCGATGCAGGAGCTGTTATGAAACCCCATGTTGTTGGTGAGTTCAGGGATGTTTCTCCTTCAAGGCTGGTGGAGGGAACACAGAGTCGGCTGCTGAGAGGTGTTTGATTTGTGTTGTTGATAAATCAAACCCAAACATACTTTGAAAAGACACGCTGGCCGTTGTGGAGCTGAGTTTCTAAAATGGCATCTTAATTACAGAGCTGTGTTCACTGGGCCAGCGTGAACATAATCTTTCAGGTTACTAATTATGTTCATGCTCCACAGATCCCTGAAGGCTTTCTTCTCTTTCAAGGACACTCATTCATCAAACACAC
>NW_024703095.1:0-877 GCF_008729295.1 Plectropomus leopardus | reverse complement strand
TGTTATTGTGGCTGAAAAGTAGTTTTGTTTACAATTCAATTTTGTCTTTTCTTAATTTATTTTCCATTTCCACACCTTTATGGAGAGGAAATTTGAGTACACAACCGACACGATTAGCGTAATAATCATAATCAATTAGTCAATTGACGTGAAATCAATAGGCAACTGATAAAGATCCATAAAATCTATTTTTACCTATGCAATTCTTCAGCAGTGGGTCGATGGGCTGTGGTTGGTCAGAAATAGTAAACTTAACCGCCGTTACCACGGAGCTCCTGGCGTACGACGAACCTACACACACACACACACACACACAGGTCAGTAATCAATAAATCAATATTTAAACATCAGGCTCAGCAGCTGTTTCATGTAAAAATACTCATTAGATCACATATTCTCATCTGTAAACCAATGACATGCAGGCTAAGGACAAAGAGACAGTCTGATTGGCTGAGAAGAGCAAAGAGGCGGGACTTATCAAAACTTTTAGAGTTCTTATTGGCTAGAGTTTTTAATTTTTGTCTCCGCTGAACATTCACTGTTTCTAGAGGGAAAAAGAAGACTTTATTGATCAATAAGTGCTTTATTGATTGATCAGATGACTATAAACTGGCTTTTGATCAGCTGACAATGTATTGATTATCGCTAAAAACAAAGGACAGCCTCATGATTATTGATTATTTACCCGGACAAATCAATACAATGAAAATTAATTAATGTTTCATAATCAATCAATTTATATGATGCCAATTTAAAACAGTAACAAATACTTACTGATCTGGCAAACTGATAATTCCTGAGAGAGGTTATAAGACTATTGATTACATGACAGCAGGTATCCTCTGAGGCGGGGCAGCAGAGTTTATTGATTATTGAT
>NW_024703094.1:0-3748 GCF_008729295.1 Plectropomus leopardus | reverse complement strand
GAAATACATGATTGATTTATTGATTTCTTTTGTTTGTGTGTTATGCACACACAGGCCCAACTCTCATGTTTTTGTAAGATACCAAAATTGCAGTTGCAGCAGTCATAGAAACTAGAAATTATTTCACAGCTCGGACCTGATCAGAATATCCTGCCTTTTTTCTCAAGCTTGAGCAAGAACATTTGCAACAAAAAAAGTTCCTGAAGCACAACCCACGTTTTTTATATAAACGTCCATCCATTGAATATAGACAGTATCTGTAGACCTGTTTCTGAGTTGAATTGTGACACCATCACACCACCATTGCTACTGCTTTTTGATATCTTGCAAAACAGCATTTTTCCTTGCACTTTTATATAACATGAGTTATATAAAAACAATACAGTCTGAACAGGACAATTTATGCAAATATTAATTGCAATTTGTTATAACAGTTTCATTGTTGTGATCAAATTTTGTTTAGTTTTGTGCAGAGTTTAATAATAAATCAAGGATACAAAGCCGAATCTCATACATATGTGCCCTTATTTTAGGGCTGGGCGATAAAACGATAATGATATAAATCGCGAAATTACTTTTCGTCGATTGAAATCTGAATATCGAAGGAACGCATTCCAAGCATGTTTTGACAGACCACAGGAAGAGCCAATGATAATAAGTATAGCGCGGGAGGACCAAATGCAGTGAAGGACTTTGACTGTAGAACAGCCATTGTAGCGGCGATGTGCGACAGCCCGCTCCGACTGGAGCAGTGTTACAAACAGTTGCTTCTGCAAGGTTTTCCAACAAAACACCTGTCAGTGTGCGCCACCAATATGCACCGAGGTGGCTATTTATAGCGCCCATACCACTGATTCATCACATGTACCTGTGAGCCAGTCATCACCAACTGCCGGACCGTGGTCCAGTTCTGGACCAAATCTTCGTCCTACCCGGACCCGTGGCCAAGTTGTAATAAAATGTAAGCATGAGAACAATATTTTTTAAGGAGTAGTGATGGGCAATTAATCAAAAAATAATCGAAACCGACATTCAGAACCTCTAAACGACATAATCTTGCCCATGTTGGGTATTTCGGTTATTTAAAAATTATGTTAACCCTTTCCCCACTGGGCTGCCAACTCCCACACATCTGCTGTGCCTCTCACGTTTTTGGGCTCTGTCTCACGCTCTCATGACACCAGTTAGACTGAAGACTTGCATGTGTTGCGCTGAGCTGTAACTTTTACACACAGTTTGGAGCTGGAGTAAGGTGGACCTTGAAACAAGTAACCATGGTAACGAAAGCAGCACACAACCAAAAAAGAGTGAAAAGAGGATGGCAGAACGGCTTGTGTATCGCATTAAAAGGATAGTTGTGGATTTTTTAGGGGGGCTGTATGAGATACTAGTATAAAGTCAGTGTTGTACATGCAGCAGCTGGTGGTCAACCGCTCATTGTTTGCACAAACAGACGGGGCACGCAACCCACAGGGGTTGATATTAAATTGTAGTGGTCAATTCAAAAAGTTCATTTTTTTCATAATATAATAATAATAAGCGGTGGTGACATTTAAGTCCTGCGACCACGATGTAATTGGTTTACAGTCTAACAACAGCTTTTTGCTTCTGGTGATGTCTTTTATGTTTCAAAACACACAAATGTGGTGTTCATCTGTGAAGATTATCACGCTGAACAAAACATGTAAGTATCATAAACTTGTGTTCGTCACAGAGCTTATTTTTGGTGACAATCGAAAATCCCGTTCAAAAATCCCAGAAGGTTTTTGACAAGGGAACCAGTGTGATTCTAACTAGCAGGTTTGCCTTCAAAAATATGTCATCCCTTCAAGACTCCAGCACGGAAACACTGAGCTGAGGGGCGCGCACCCCCTCTGTCTCTGCTAACCGAGAGCACGCCGACCGCCAGCTGCTGTATGTAATACACTGACGTGATAAGAACCTCACACAGCCCCACAGAATCATCTCAGTTTAACGTGATCAGTCAACATTTCACCTTTGCTGTTGTACTGAGGTATGCTGCATGTTAGTTAAAAATCTGTGTGTGTGTGTTTCTTTATTCTTCACAGACGTCCAGCTGCTGTTGGTTAAAGAAGAGCTTCCTCCTGAGCAGCAGGAGTGGAGCTTTAGTGTGGACCAGGAGGATCCAGAGCCTCCACACATTAAAGAGGACCAGGAGGACCCAGAGCCCCCTCATATTAAAGAGGACCAGGAGGACCCAGAGCCTCCTCACATTAAAGAGGAGCAGGAGGAGCTGTGGAGCCGTCAGGAGGGAGAGCAGCTTGAAGGGCTGGAGGAGGCTGATATCAAGTTCACATTGACTTCTGTCCCTGTGAAGACTGAAGAAGACGATGAAGACACTGATGACAGCAGAGACTGGGAGGAGACTCAGGAACCTCAGTCAGGTTTGAACGCTCTGAAAAACAGTGAAGCACCTGTCACTGATGTTGACTTTAATACTAGAAACACGCCAGTTAGCTCCTCTGAATGTGCTGGAAGCTTCGACCCTGAGGAACATCTGCAGGAATACACTGGAATCCAAATAGGAGAGAAACAGTTTACTTGCTCCGTTTGTGGCAAAACATTTGGACGAAAGGCGCATCTGAACGAACATTTAACCGTCCACACAGGAGAGAAACCATTTACTTGCTCCGTCTGTGATAAAACATTTTCTCGAAAGTACAACTTAACGACTCACATGAGACTTCATTCGGGTGAAAAACGGTTCAGCTGCTCAGTTTGTAAAGTTAAGATTCATTGCCGAAGCAAGTTGGTCAAACACATGAGAATCCACACAGGGGAGAAACCATTTAGTTGTTCATATTGTGGTAAAAAATTCGCAGAAATGGGCCACCTGAGAGAGCACTTGAATATTCACACAGGAGAGAAACCGTATAGTTGTTCATTTTGTAGCGCTAGATTCGCTGCTCAGACAAATCTGAAACGACACATGATCGTCCACACAGGAGAGAAACCTTTCAGTTGTTCACAATGCGGCAGAAAATTTGCACACAAAGGAGATATTAAACGACACTTGCTTGTCCACACAGGAGAGAAACCATTTAGTTGTTCAATTTGTGGAAAAACTTTTACACAAAAGGGGACTCTGAAACAACACTTGACTGTCCACACAGGAGAGAAACCATTTAGTTGTTCAGTTTGTGGTAAAAGTTTTACACAAAAGGGAACTCTTAAACAACACTTGACTGTTCACACAGGAGAGAAACAGCTTAATTGCAATGTTTGCAAGAAAAGATTTGTTTCGCTCTCGAATTTTAAAAGACACAAGTGTGTCGGTGAGAGCAGCAGTAATGAGTGAAGCTGCGGAGATGGTTGTTTAGACATTTTTTCTCAAGAATGGCTTTGTTTAGAAAAAATAAAGGCGTCTGTAAGAACTTACTTTGTTGTTTAACGAGAACACCAGGGGAAAAAAACCCCAAAACACTTACGCTTTATCAACAACAAACAGGCCTTATTGTGGCCCGAGTGCCTGGAAGCTGTGTATCACCATCACAGCCAAAAGCTATGACTTTGTTGGCCAAAATTTAATTTGTAATTTATTTATTTAAAAAGGGACAGTGCACATAAATTCACATTTAAACAAATGTTAATGCACCGGACTTAGTTGGGGAGCTAATTTTCATAGGTAGTCCCTTGCATGATGTTAAAAGGCATCCTAAAATAACAGTATTCAGGGACAAAAATACTCCCTCAGTGATCATCTGCGCTCTCAGCGTGATCGTTGTGC
>NW_024703093.1:0-437 GCF_008729295.1 Plectropomus leopardus | reverse complement strand
GTCGTTATGAAGAGAAGAAGAAAATCAGACACTGACTGAAACTCAAGTGAATATTACACGTTACAGTGTTGGATTGGGTGCCAACACAAAGAAAAAATTCTCCGTTTGTCAATTGGTTGGGTGGCATCAAAAGCTTCTCCTTTGAAAAAGGAAACAGGAAAACATTTAAATTATTGCTTTCATTTTTCACAAAGAAATATTATTCACAAATTGATTATGTTAAAAAAAGACCGTTGAATTTCCTAAGCACTCCAATGAGGTGGTGGCATTCCTCAATGATTTTGTCCTCGCACGCCTTCTTGCCCATCCCAAAGTCTTTCAGGTTCATCAAGGCAAAGCACCTCATCTCTTTCCATGTTCACCATGTTCACCATGTCCTCTGCTGTGTGCCTGTGTATAACGTTGAGTGTCTTGTTCTGCATTTTAACATATTTCTG
>NW_024703092.1:0-881 GCF_008729295.1 Plectropomus leopardus | reverse complement strand
GCTCCGGTAACACAACTCATCAACTCTTAGCTTTGCCGCCGTCTTTTCCGAATCACACACACCACGCTCTCTCCAGGAAGAATAACAACCAACCCTCCTAACTTTCTGCCAATCACAAGTGAGTCTTCTCATGCAAACCACTGTGATAGGCAGCAACAAGAGACTGACAGGCTTAACGTCAAAGCATCTCATATTACAGGCATGGTGTGTTCACTGACCTGAAGAAAACTGTTAACTCTGAACTCTCTAGCTGATCCCTTCCTTAATTAAGCATAACTGCCTTAACACTGTGAACCTGACATCACAATTAACATAAACATGTCAGTCAGTCCGTTACAATATATATCAGAATCTGGAGATACATGATTTTTACTGGACAATTCAAGCACACATAACAAATGTAAAAAAAATTCAAAGCTCTATTCTAACGAAAGTATTAAGTTCAATTATGAAGTTGCATGGAATTTAAAGTAACAGAAAATGCAAATACTTAAGTGCCAGCACCTCAAAATTGTCCTTAAGTATTGTACTTGAAATAATGTAATTTGTAACACTCCATCACCGGATATTTCTTAAAGGTCAGAGCCTGCATGTCCCAGTCCTACCTATTCAGAGGATTTTCTTTTGTCATAGAGCTGATTAGATTGCCTCCAGTAATTGAAATTAATTCAAACAAGTAACTTTTTGTATCTGTCACTAACGACCAGACTACGTGGTCTCAACAACAGTGTGCTCAACATGAAGAACATAAAATGATTGTTCCTGTAACCAAACGGAAAGTTTCCAACACCTAACTACAGACAAGCAACATGTTGCCACCTGTCCTTTATAATACAAGATCTCCACGAACTGAAAAATAAAATGCACTCTGTATTATTGAA
>NW_024703091.1:0-987 GCF_008729295.1 Plectropomus leopardus | reverse complement strand
AATTTGGACATTATTCGGGTGGTCTGTTTTTTTTTGACGATGCTGATATTTTCAATATTCAAAATGTATGTTTTAAGCCAGAAATCTGCATATTTTTACTGCAGTCGAGCTGATTAATTTTTCTTTAGGTTTAGTCATTTTAGAGGACCTTAAGACAGGTGACAGGTGACTTAGTTAATAACTGAAATAACTTCAGATTAGTTATAAATTGTTTTATATTTTTAAAAACATGAATGAAACAAAGTTTTAAGTTAACGTTGAGTTCATAGACCGTCACACTGAGCTGATGCACAGTTGGCAAATGTTGGTAAGAAAGGCGAGTATCACGGCAAAGGAAGTAAAATAAAGTCAGTTTAAGAAGTGAAACAGCTTTTCTTAAAACAAAATTACATCCAAAATGATCCGAACATAGAATTATATTTACATTAGTAACGTGTTATAACAGCTGATCAGAAATGGATTCATCATCCTAAAAAAAACACAAAAAACAACCAGATAATGTCCAAATTGGCCAAGCAGTGGCTGAAATATTTTAAGTACATAGTATTATGCAAATATATGCAAATTAAGTAAATTATGCTAACTGTCCTGCATATGCAAGTTAGCATCCAAACTGCACATTTATAACATAAAACTTTGGGGTTTTCAATATTTACCGGCTGATTTTGTTTGCAAATAGACCAGTAAGTACTTTAACAGTAAAAGTATTAATACCACAGTATGAAAATACTGTGAACGTTTTTCACCTTCCAGCGTAGAAACAGCGTGTTCATGATGGCCAGCAGGGGGCAGGGTCCGTTCTCGCTCTGAGTGATGATGGGCGTCTTCTTCTCCTTCCAGGTGATCCACTTCACCAGGTAATACGCCGGCATGGACGGCCCCGCCTCCGTAGCAGCGGCAGGAGGAGCAGCTGCAGCCGCAGCGCCCCCTGTGGACACGAGGAGAACTACGCTCACATACAACGCTCCCACCAAAATCAGTGTGTGT
>NW_024703090.1:0-808 GCF_008729295.1 Plectropomus leopardus | reverse complement strand
ATAAAAATAGAAATCTGAAAAAGGAAAATGAAGAAAAGACCTGATGAAGTGGTTAAATTAGTTATTAAAAATAATAAAAATATGATAATGCTGTTACAAATTTAAATATTAAGTCTAATAATGTTAATTAGCAATAAATATAGTTTTTCTCTAACTTTTTTTGTCCCTACACATTTACCCCTCACTTTTTACAAATATTTTGATAAATCTACTAATTTCTTGCAATTAATGGAACATTTCTCACCAACTTGCTTATTTCTTTTTTCACTCGTTTTTGAAAGTAAGCAAGTTTGCTCAGTGTTAAAGAGCTAGCCTACTGAAGTGACGTTGCTCCAGGTTTCAAAGGATTAAACAACTTTGAATTTAGTCATTCACATTGTTAACTGTTTTTTTTTAAACAACGTATTATAGACCTTTCATTAAAAATGTTTCAAAGCCTTAGTCTAATCTTGACAATAAAATTTCAAGTTCAGTATATGTCATTCTTTAAAAAGTGTATTTCATTAATTTATACATGATTTCTGAGTGAATTTCGTTAAAACATGTGGACTTTTATTTTGAAGTTCAGCAACTCGGATGCCCCGGAAGCAGTATTAATTTCTGGCGAACTTCTCTTTTTTGAGCAAGATGGCGTCTAGTTGAAAAAAATAAGTGTTAGCAGAGTGTCTTTGTTGTGCTGATAAAGTGTGAAAATGTCTAAATGTCAGATGTTGAGGTTGCTGGTGAAGCAGCGGCTAACTGCGGCTGCTGAGGAGATTTTTGGGCTGTTTGAAAGAACGATAGCAGAGTACGAGGAGGAACTTTCTCG
>NW_024703089.1:0-931 GCF_008729295.1 Plectropomus leopardus | reverse complement strand
TTTTTTTCCAAGAAATTTCAGTTAAACGCTATCTTTTTAGCAGACCATGACGATTTTTACTTTTATGTTGTTTCTTTATTTCCTCTACATATTATTTAGTATGCCATTGGATTATTTTTTATTGTTATATATTGTTATACAACTACTATTTTGAAAATGTCGGTTATATGTGTTCAATGTGTCAATAAAGTTTGAGGGGGAAAAATTGTTGCCTAGCATTGTAGTAAGGTCACTGATGGTAGGATGGACTGTTTTCAAAGTTATTCTATGAACCGGACTTTCTGAATTGGCGTGTTTTCATGACACACGGATGAAGGAGCGCGCGCTACGTGTGCGTGTCTGCGTGCATGTTTGTGTACGTGTGTGTGTGTGTGTGTGTGCGTGTGTGTGTGTGTGTGTCGGCTCTCGTCTGAGGAGAAGCCTCTCTCAGAAACAAGTTGAGACAGACAGAGCGGCGAAGGTGTGGCTGCAGGGCGGCAGTCATTAGGAGGAGGCCTGTCAGTGCCGTCCAAGTGTCACGGGTGGAAACTTTATGGGACTTTTCCTGACTTCCTATCTTTATTCAGCGACTCTACTCACTCTTGTTCTGAGGCCAATGACAGAGTAAGGAGGTGTGAGTCGGAGAGGCAGAGCCAAGAACAAATCTCAAGACAGCAGCAGGAGCAGCAGGAGGAACAGCGAGAGGGAGCAGGTTGGATTTCGCTGTCTTTGGGGACCTGAAATCGGCATTGCCGGATCCGAACCCTCAGGTCATGCACATGTTGCCTGTGAGATCTGGACAAATCTAACACTCTGCCATGGAGAAAGCTTAACTGCTGGACGAAAGAGGTAAATCTTCACTGGTGTTGGCACCGTGAATACGTTAATGAGTGAACCAAATGTAGTTTTGCCAACGCAGTGGTGAGCAAAGCTCTATAAGGGCTGTGTGTAA
>NW_024703088.1:0-613 GCF_008729295.1 Plectropomus leopardus | reverse complement strand
GTTAACAAAAGGCATTTTATTTTGAAACACTAACGGGATGAAAATACAGCTGACCAAATGAAAAGTAACAACCAGCTCACTGATGGTGTAAACTATAAACTAACACAAAGATGACAACAACCAGCATAAACCAGCATATTCTGAACAGACACCTTATTAACATTGACAAAAAGTGTCATTTGTGTGTATGAGCATAATACAGAAAACTTCACTGCAAACTAGAAACTACTCAGTGCAGTTCTAGGCATGATGGGAAATATAGGCTAAGTGGTTGGGACCACAGGGAGAAGGCTAAACACCATCAAGAGGGAATGAAGCAGAATATTTCGTTAGATAACAACATGATG
Organism: Plectropomus leopardus; assembly: GCF_008729295.1. Classification (NCBI taxonomy): domain Eukaryota; kingdom Metazoa; phylum Chordata; class Actinopteri; order Perciformes; family Serranidae; genus Plectropomus; species Plectropomus leopardus. The sequence continues at coordinate 266 of NW_024703088.1, read as the reverse complement.
TGAATTTTGGAAATGATGATACCACCACAATCTTTTTTCATTAATTTTGACTTTTGGACTTTACCTTGCTTTGAGTTATTGGAAATGTTTGTCAACCTCTGGCATCCTGGTGTGCTGTGCTGTGACACAGAGCTACAAGCTTAAAATACAAGTAAAGTTTGCAAATGAAGTAATTAAATCTGGATATGGATTTTTTTTTGTCAGTAAATATCTTAGTCATAACCAGACTGAGCAAGCTAAGCATTTCTGTGTTTATATCTTTTGGT
>NW_024703087.1:0-877 GCF_008729295.1 Plectropomus leopardus | reverse complement strand
ACTATAAGCCGCCGAATTTACGGTACATTTACTCACCTAATTTGAGAAATTGCCCATCCAAAATGAGAGTTGATCTTTGTCAATTTGGCCTTATGATGACACGCCCTAAGTAACAGGAAAAATATTACATTGTTAGTACCCAGTTTGGATGATACACAGCTCAAAAATGTGTGCATGTGTTTGTGAGTGTGTGAGCACATGCAGGGAATGGCACTAGTGGTATAAAGTTTAAGAAGTTTGAACACACTGAAAAAGAACTGTTTATTTTATTTTTAGCAAACAGATCCCTGGAGATAACTATCTGGATCTTGTTAGCTGGACAACACAACTCGGCCACAGTATGTAGCCATATCCGGTCAAGACTCAACACTAATTGATAAATCCAAAAGAAATTAATAATTTATGTATTGTATATGGTGCATATTCTTCTCAGAGTTTTAATAAACACAGCCATGCTACAGCGGCTGGCTGAGCCTTTGGAGCCGCGGCTCGGTTCTCATTAACGGCAATGCGGTCGGCTCGGTGCAGACCTCTCCGTCAGCTGGTGAAGCAGCGGTCTGTTTCAATGTTTCAATATTTTTTAAAAACACTTCAGCCTGGTCGTAATTGGACATGTCTGCTGCAGAGCCTGGGAGTTCGCGCCCAACTCCAGCAGCAGGGGCTAGCTGCTACACGCCATGCTGTTAGCCTAGCGCTAGCACTTAGCATATGGCCGTCATGTCCCGGCTGAAGGAAACCGCGACACCCGGCCTCGGACGCAAGGACAACCGAAGTATTTTAGTAAATAACGCGCCTGAGCGGCAGTAGCCCAACAATTTGCTTCATAACCAGGATGGTAGTAGTGCTGCTAGCTCATGCTAAAAGCCACATACAGGCA
>NW_024703086.1:0-978 GCF_008729295.1 Plectropomus leopardus | reverse complement strand
TCTGTGGTTCTCCCTGGTTCTCTGTGGTTCTCCCTGGTTCTCTGTGGAGTGTTCCCTACCTCTCGGATGGTCATGGAGTTGGGCAGGTCCTTCTTGTTGGCCAGAACCATCAGAGGAACTCCGCGGAGCTTCTCGTCATTCAGGATCTTCTTCAGAACCTTCTGGGCCTCCGGCAGCCGGGAACGATCACTGCTGTCCACCACGAAGACCAGAGCCTTACAGTCGTCCAGGTAGTACCTCGACATCAACAACAACAACAACAACAACTCAACAACAACAACAACAACAACAACAACAACAACAACAACAACAACAACAACAACAGCAACAACATCGACCACAACAGGTTGTTTGTTTGTCTGTTTACTGTGTTTGTTTTTATATTCTTTAACGTTTTACTTTGTGTCTTTGTTTTACTTGTTTGTCCATATTTTCTTTATTGTTTATTTTGTCTTTTTTTCTTTGTCTTTTTACTTTGTGTCTTTATTTTGTTTGGTTGTGTGTTTGCTTTGTTTGTCTTTATTTTCGTCTGTTTACTTTGTGTTTTTGTTTGCTTTGTTTGTGTTTTCTTTGTCTGTTTACTTCTTCATTTTTCTTTGTTGATTGACTTTGTGTTTGTTGTGTTGACTGTCTTTATTTTATTTTCTTGTCTGTTTACTTTGTCTTTATTTCCTTTTTTGTTTACTTGGTCTTTTTTCTTTGTTGGTTTACTTTATGTGTAAAAATCATTGTTTACATTGTGTTTTGCTTTTTGTTCTTTATTCTCTTTGTTTTCTGTTTGTTTCTTTTGTTTGTTTGTTTGTTTGTTTGCATATATTTACCTCCAGTTGACTCTCATGTTCTTCTGTCCTCCGACGTCCCACACAGTCAGAGACGTCTTCTTGTCCAGGTCCAGAGTTCCCACATTGAATCCAATGGTCGGAGACGTCTCCATCACCTGCAGACACACAGACGACCACAGTCACACCTGAGGCTCTA
>NW_024703085.1:0-873 GCF_008729295.1 Plectropomus leopardus | reverse complement strand
TTTTCCTGTTCAATCATTCCCTCAATACTCTGCTTCTCCACACTGTTAATTTATACATTGTCCTACTTTTAAACTTAGTAGTCCAGATATTGTTTTCAATCTTAGATCAGTCATATTTTTATGTGAAAATATAAACCAATCTCAGTTCACTTGACAAATTATGGCTGCAAGAGAAATTGTCACATTGTGCCAAACTCAGATGTTGTATTTGCCCTGTTTGCACAAAACATTATTATTCTAATGTTGCTGCTGGGGTGCAAATTTACTTTGTGCAGCCACAGAGGCAAATCTCAATTTACAACAAGACTGAAAATGAAAGAAAATTATCTCTAAACTGTTGAAAATAGGCATTGCAGAAACAGCTTGTGCCACTCGTGATACTGCAGTACACCAACAGCAGCATTAATGAAAGATTTTAGGATGCACAATGAAACAGTAACCTCTTCATGCTATTTGTCTTATGTACTTCAAGAACACACACACACACACACACACACACACACACACACACACACACACACACACACACACACAAGAGACTGACGTGAACATCACACTGACCAAATCCAAAGTGAAAAAGAAAGAAGGATTAAGGACTTTCCACTTTAACTTTGCACTGGTTTAACCTGTTGCTGAACAAACATCCCTCTGCTCCCTTCAGGCGCTCCTCAGAGTGCTTTTTCACCATCGCTTTGATTTAATAACAGCAGATACAAAGAGTGCAGAGGCACTGCAAGATGTTAGCACTGCACTCAAATGCTTATTGGGCTTTACTTGCCTGTTTTCCATCCCTAATGGCAGCTGAAATGATGGAAGGCACATTGACGGAAAACAGAAAACAGGAGACATAAAGCTCCAACATATACAAAGCAA
>NW_024703084.1:0-956 GCF_008729295.1 Plectropomus leopardus | reverse complement strand
TTTTAATCTATTTTTTATTACCTCTAATGATTTCTCTCTCCCATCCATCTCTCTCTTTTTAAAAACTAATTTTCAGGTCCTTTTTTGTCACGTTTTCCTAATTTCTTGCAGTGTTTTGGGATCTCTTACTGAGTTGCTCAGTGACTTTTAGCCAAAAGAGATTTAACCCGTGTGCAGAGGTTTTATAGTCTTAGATACATGTGTAAGACAGGGGTCGGCTATAATTACATTAAAAGCTCATGGACCCTTGTTAAATCCAACAGGTCAGGGCCCCTGGAGGTCCTCTGGAGCCAGGACAGTGAGTTTAACCCTTTGATTTCTCAGCAAGTTCGCTTGATTTCTTTTGAAAACGCAGGATAAAGTTACATGTTACAAGAAAATTACCTGAAATTTAGCAGAAAGTAGAAGGAAAATAAAAAAAAGTTTATTAATAGTAATAAAAAGTTATTAAAACAATATGTGTGTAGATAAAATGGTAAGTAATAATTAGAAATGTAGTTTTGCAGACATTTATCCCTATTTTTTTTAAAAAAAAGGTAACTACTTCTAATGATTTCTGTTTCTTCTTCTATCTTTGCATTTTAAAAAACTAATTTTAGCCCTCTATAAGTAAAATGTATTATGATTATTATTATTATTATCTCTCACAGAGTTGCTCTGTGCCTGTTTAGTCGAAAGATTTAAACCAACATGCTCAGGTTTCAAAGGTTTGAAAGCGTGTGTAAGGCGTCTGACAGCAACATAAGAACAGTGATGTGTCTGCAGGTCCAAAGGGTTAAATGTTGCAGTGAAAAAGGACAGATTGGCAGTGAAGGAGAGACAGCAGGTGATCTTACGGTCAGCTGGCTGCAGAGCTGGCAGGTCTGCTGGCTGTCTCTCTGGAGGACAGGAGGCTGCTGCAGCTGGAAGCTCTGAAAGAGAAAAGCAGTGAAATGTTTGGAGAGTCAGTGAGAAAT
>NW_024703083.1:0-1398 GCF_008729295.1 Plectropomus leopardus | reverse complement strand
TCATTCTATGGTGATCACGTTGTCTGTTACACCCCTCCACCCCTGCATCCCTCTATCCATTTGTCCACATTGAGTGAGTCCATCTGTTCTTGCACCAAGCCCTTGCAATTCTAATTAAAGTGACTCCTTGGAAAATGTAATTTCTTTCCTATTACACAGCTTCCCTTCCAAACGGCTCCCTCTGTTTCCATTGTTCATTCTCTCCATTCCTCCATCCTCCCAGTCTTCCATCTATCACTCCACCTCATCCATACACCTCTGATTATCTAGATGCTCCTGTCTAAATCTACTCCATCACTGCTCTCCTCATTGTACAATTGATCATCTTTCAACAGCTCTTGCCATCTCCTTCTCTCCCTCCACCTTTCCTTTCCTCCCTCTTTCTTGTACCATGTTCCTCCATATAAGATGAATGGCGGCAGCAGCGACCCAGCGTTCTCACCCTCTTGCTGTGAAGAGGCCGGCCTTTAATGAATGTTTCATGGCCGTGACATCGTCCAGCTCCACTTTATGGGTCTATTTTTTTTCCCTGCAGGCTATTTCACAGTGTAATGTTGCTTCTGTATCGTATTGGCAGCAATATTTTCTCTGTATAGATCTTGCAGTCAGTGCTGCAGTATGTTGGCATTGATTTTCCTTCTTGAATCTTCCTACACATCTTTTTGTAGAGGATGTACTGTTGCTCGGGTTGTATAGTCGTCGATGGATCAGCTTTAAGAAGCACCTGGCTCTATTTCCCTAAATATCCACTCTCCGAGTGGATTATCCACCCTGTAAGTAGTAGTTTGTAATGTGGTGGTGGAATGAATGTGCTCTGTAAACAGTCGACTCCTGCTGCAAGTGGATCTTGGCCATGGATCTTTCTCTCCTTAAAAACCTCACAGTTCCCAGTCCATGCATCCTTACACCCTGCAAATTGCAACCAGGAGTCAAGTGACAGATGCAAGGATGAAACAGTGAAGAAGACAAAAGTTGGTGTCATCGCTGAGCTCCTGGCCTCTGCTGGTGCCAAGCCGTTACAGAAAAACCTCAGATGTGGCCTTAGTAGTTACAGTGGATGTCCCTACATTTAAAGAATGGTGATGATTCTGTAGTCAGTTAAGTGCAGCCTAATGAGCTGAGCCCAGCTTATTCATTTTGGTGAGTTTAAAAAGCAGATTTTAGATTAAAGTCAAACTTCTCGTCCTAAATCAGATGAAATATTTGGCAGTTATGCATAGATTTGGGGTTCAGTAATTGTTTATTGAATGCAAATTCACTATCAAATATGCGTAATGATCCAAGGTGTTAGTGGAAGCTTCTTCATGTTGGGGTTGAATAAGATCCATCAACATAATGTGAGTGCAGTCGGGCCAAGAACTGCAGTTTCTCCTAAGGCCTCTTGAGTCTGGCACCAAA
>NW_024703082.1:0-653 GCF_008729295.1 Plectropomus leopardus | reverse complement strand
CTTAAACCTCAAACCTGAACCTGAACCTGACACCTTAAACCTCAAACCTGACCCTGAACCTGACACCTTAAACCTCAAACCTGAACCTGAACCTGAACCTGAACCTGACACCTTAAACCTCAAACCTAAACCTGAACCTGAACCTGAACCTGAACCTGAACATGAACCTGAACATGAACTTGAACCTGAACCTGAAGCTGAATCTGGACCTGAAACCCTCTAACCGAATCCTAGCTTGTTAAAATCAAAGACATTTTATGAAACGATGTGAAAAGTTTCCTCATAAAACAAAATAACTTGAATAAAATAATAATAAAAGCTGCAGTACCATGACTCAGAGATAAAGCCTTAAAGTGCTTCATTAAACAGCTTCAGCGTTTCTGTGCACCTTTCTGTCTTTATATTCCATTTTTCATTCTTCACAGTTTAAATTGCTTCTATGTTTTTGTCTTTTGTATTTTATTATATTTGAATTTTTGATTGTTTAGCACAAAAATTCCTCGTATATGTAAATGTACTTAAAATAAAACCGGATTCTGATTCTTAAAATGAAATAAATGAATTAACATTTAAAGTTGCAGTATTCGATCCCTTCATAAGACAAAATAAAATAAAGAACATAAAAAGTTGCAACATGAAGTAATTCATAAAAT
>NW_024703081.1:0-496 GCF_008729295.1 Plectropomus leopardus | reverse complement strand
CATTTCGTTCTTATTCCACAAATCAAATAAAAATATCAGCCCTACCAACAACTTGGTAGATTATCGGTCTGACTCACATCAGTTGAGTTTTCAATAGCTGTCAATGGTGAAACTAAGATAAAGGGGACGCCGAACAGTGTTCAGATGTCTGGAGGTTTGGCTCAGTTGGTAGAGCAGGAGGTTGGAGTGCAAGAGATTGCTAGTTCAAATCTCACCTGAAACAGGTGGCTTTTGGAGGCTGCCATCTGAGCACAGAGTTCTCGTCAAAGCAGACATATGTCAGCCGATACATGTTATTTTATTTATGCCACAAGATATAATTTGGTTGTACGTTCATACCGTTAAGACACTGATTGTGATATGGCAGAACACATTAAGGCATGTAAAGTTTATTAATATATTGTAACGAAAATATAAATCAACTTTACATGCCTTAATATTTTCTGCTATATCATAATCAGTGTCTAAAATGATATTTTAGGGCATAAAAAAAAAA
>NW_024703080.1:0-828 GCF_008729295.1 Plectropomus leopardus | reverse complement strand
AATACATTTTAAAAACTACACAAAAAAAGATATTTTTGGCAGGTATGTAGATGAGGAAAGGTTGTGTTGGGGTGTTTTATTTATTTTGTAACACTAGGGGATATTTGGATTGTAAATCAACCTTGGGCAGTTATTTATTTTTTGATTTGGGTGGCAAGTAAACCAGGGATAGTTGTTTGCACACTACAATAAATTTGGGAATTTGTTGAAATAATATATGAGTTAAAAAAAAAAAGTGAGAAAGGGCTCGGGATATACTGTATAAGTTTTACTTTTACCAACTCCTCTCGTTGCAGACAGTGTACTTCTGTTTTGTTTGTTTGTTTATAATATGTAATGTTTTGTAATGTGTAATTCATTCATTTGTTCGTTCATATTTGCAGCACACACACACACACACACTTACTTCTGTAAACTCCTTCAGACTCTCCTCTCTCAGTGCAGACTTCAGCTTCTTTCGATTTTTCTTCCTCTCAGGCTTTAATTGAGGTTTAACTGTGTTCACCTTATTGGCCCCATTCTCCTTTTTCCTTTTCTTCTTATCTGACACCTTGAACAAGTTAAGCACACGGTGAAACACACTGTATCTTCAGTGTGTTTGGTAAACGTGGATAAATTACAAAGCAGATCGCATGGTTTAGTAGCCATCACAGACACTGTGCTGGTTTCCTGCAGCTGGGAGTCTGTCTCAGACGTGCCAACACACCAGATTACTCCACATGATTTGAACATATTTACCTGCAAGGAAGACTTCGTGTCGGGAGGAGGCGCGTCTGTAGACAAAGTTTGATACAAAGCAAACGCTGACATGTGTTTTCTCTCCATTTT
>NW_024703079.1:0-990 GCF_008729295.1 Plectropomus leopardus | reverse complement strand
CAACAATTAGAAGGGTCATTTTGAAAGTAATACTGGCAATCTACACACTTTGAGCTGCATTTTAACTATATCTTGTTTTTTATTTTATTTAATATTTTAGATATGATGGATAGTGATCAGTGCTATTAGACAAACTTATCATACAATATTAAACCAGAGCAGTACAAAATGGTGTCTTAGCAACAATTTTAATGTCATTTTGACATCCCTGTGTTTTGTCATCCACTGAGTATAATGAAATGAAAATGAGTGAATGAATGAAAAAGTTCTAAATTGAATTTAACATTAGAACTTCAAAAGATAAAGTCATCATTCATGACAAAGGTAGAACATTATACAAATTACTGTTCACAATAACTGACTAAAGATATTGGGGAACTGAGGTGAAATTTGTAAATAATATTACAATACAGTAATACAATATAGCAAGTCAGCAGCCACAAATTTTGGGGTCATAGTGAAACGAAAACCAGGCAAAAATCAGTAAGCCAGTCTGACCTCTTGATAAAATCCAGGTATTTTAATGAATACTTCAATATCAGGCATTACCTCCATTAAGTGTTTATACTGTATAACACTGTGGAATCTGTGCAGCCTTATATGCACACGCAGTAACAGAGAATAAGTTCCCCTCCACTCTGTCTGGAATCATGAAACCTGAACAGCTCCAATGAGACCTTCACATGTCAACATTATTCCTGCTCAAGCATCATTACACAGCTCTCGTTCACTCAGGTGCACTTAGCTTATAGCTTCAAACACACGCACACACACACAGACACACACACGCACACACACACACACACAGCCATCCAGCCCAGTACTGTATATGGAAGCTATTAAGCAGCACTTAAGCCGAGGGTTCACCGTTATCATCAAAACATGCAACTGGAGCCAAACTGGATCCAACTTTAGCGAGCAGGAGATACAGGCTCTGCTGTGACATTGTAGAAACATGTTGGATGCTGGTTGTTTCGTTCGTGTCCTGAG
>NW_024703078.1:0-778 GCF_008729295.1 Plectropomus leopardus | reverse complement strand
GAAGTTTTTTTGAGCCATTGCATCTGAAAAGCTTGCAGCAGTCAAACTACAAAGAGTTCGCAAAAAAAAAAAAAAAATTATATTAACTTTAAGTGACAGCCCAATAAACTACTTAAAACATCCTCAACAGGGACATATGGATTTGGACCCATGCACGTTTACAGTAAAATATACAGAATATCTGTATAGCACATCTGGTCCACCCACACCCCCTCCTCACCATCCTCCAGGGTTTTGGTGACGACTTGCTGTGAGGACGGCCCGGTGCCTGCTCTGTTTGCAGCCTGCACCACCACGCTGTACTGAGTGAACTTCTTCAGGTTGTCTAGCACAATGCTCTCTGTGGTGTCTCCTGTGGTGTCCACACTGATGATGGTGAACTGGTGGCTCCCACCTGGGCTGTACTCCCTGTAGCCTACCTGGTAGCCGCGGATCACACCGTTCTGCAGGTGCTTCTGAGGAGGCTGCAGGATGAGGATGAGGAGGAGGAGGAGGAGGAGGAGGAGGAGGAGGAGAGAGAACGATCAGAAGAACTATAGTACCAGGGGGTGGGGGAAAAATCGATACAGCACAGAATTGCAATATTTGGCATGGCAATATTGTATCAGTCCACGGATGCCAAGTATCAATTTTTCACATTTTATACATTGCTAATGTGAATGTTGATTTAATTTTTGGTAGCTGAGAATAATAAAATCAATTCCCTTTATAGTTCATTAATCCACATTTTAGTGCAATAAAACTGATGATATGACATGACATGATAAAATTAATAATA
>NW_024703077.1:0-912 GCF_008729295.1 Plectropomus leopardus | reverse complement strand
ATGCAGGGAGAGGATGAATGAATGGAAATGAAAGGAGGCAGGGTTGTGTTTATATCGTATGTCGTGTCACTTTAAACAGACCATGGATGTATTATAGTGACATGTGACAGCCAATGGTGTCTGGCTGTGAAGAGAGGATTTTAAAAGCTTCATTTTCCCGCCCATCCTTCCTATTGGCTGTTTGGCTGTCGGTGGGCGGGGCTTACACAGCTGCGCAGCCTGTGATAGGCTGCTGGTTTAGGGAGGTGATTCAGAGCAGGTGTGTGGCTGCAGGTGAGCAGAGCAGTTTCTAAACGACACCAGGAAGACGGACTGTGGACTTTCTCCCTTTTTACCTTTAAAATGTAGTTTCACGTCGTTGTCGGCGTGTTTAATGGAGACTGCGGGGAGCGAGCTGATTGGTGTTTCTGCGACAGGTAAGCCCACATCACTCACCTTCAGTCTGGCAGCTCACTCTCTGCTGATATCAGATATCCAATTACATGGAAGTGAATAACGCTTATTTTTCAAAGAATTTTAATCAGTTTTATCATTGTTTTAGGCCTAAAATGACTCTCATTCTCCAGTTGCAAACACATGTAGCCTGTACACAGAATAAGGAAATGTGAAAACGAGCATTTCATCACCTAAAATGTCCATCATATTTCCGGCCTTTTGTTAAATTTTGCCAAATTTCAAAGTGGTGGCTCATCCTGAATCACAAACGCTCAGCTAGCTACAGATCCCAAATCCAAGACAGGAGAAGTCTCAGAGGAAAATGGAGAATTTAATCGTGCATGGACAGATCTGTTCATTTTTACCACCAACACTGCAAAATTCATGTACCAAAAAAGAATAAATAGTGGTAAAACATATTAATGAATGCTCATATAGACCCAGTAATAATATTGATAGGCCAATTTTGATTTAATG
>NW_024703076.1:0-620 GCF_008729295.1 Plectropomus leopardus | reverse complement strand
GGCCTGACTCATATATCAGTCGAGTTTTAGACAGACGTCACTGCCGATACTGAATTTTCCCTGCCAAAAACTTTGGCAGACGTAATTTCCGTTTCAGCACCATATGACCCTTATATCAGCAGAGCAGACAAATATATCAGCCGATATTGTATTTTATTTATGCCATAAAATATAATTTGGCTGTGAATTCATACAGTTTAGACACTGACTGTGATATAGCAGAACAAATCAAGGCACGTAAAGTTGAGTGATATATCATTTTGGCTGATAAATCAAGTGAAACATTAAACCAGTATCGGCAGATGCGTCTGTCGAAATCAAGGAATATCGGTAAAGAAATGTCATATGCATCTGCCGATACAGGTTTTACTTGTTTCGGGACGACTTCAAATAAATCAAATAAAATATTGGCTGATATATCTGTCTGCTCTGATATATCTGTCATAAGGTGTTGAAGCAGAAAATTCAGTATTGGCAGTGACGTCTGTCGAAAACTCAACTGAAATATGTGTCAGGCCAATAATCAACTAAGTTCTTGGCAGGAAAATTCAGTATTGTCAGTGATGTCTGTCGAAAACTCGACTGATATATGAGTCAGGCCGATAATCAGCTAAGTTTTG
>NW_024703075.1:0-995 GCF_008729295.1 Plectropomus leopardus | reverse complement strand
TAGGGGCCACTTCTGCAAAATGACAGGGGGCCAGGGGCCAACTGTAGCAGCCCCTTTCATGTTTATGAGATTTAAAGACTTTTGTAGGATTTTAGGATATTTCTCAGATTTTACGATATTTCTAGCATTAAGACATTTCTAGGATTTAAGCATATTCCATTTCAGTTTTTGGGACATTTCTTGGATTTTAGGACATTTCTTGGATTTTGGGACACTTCTAGGATTTTGGAACATTTGTAGGATTTTGGACGTGTCAGGTCACACCTCGAGTTTTAGGCCTTTTCAAGGATTTTAGGATGCTTCTTGGAATTTGGGACATTTCAAGGATTTTTGGTCATTTTTAGGACATTTCCAGGATTTAAGCACATTCCTAGAATTTTAGGACATTTATAGGATTTTAGGACTTTCCAGGATTTCTACCACTCATATATATTACATATATGCACGAATCAAGATCACATGTTGATGATACTCACAGAATTACAGCACAACACAAACATTTAAAAAAAAAAAAAACTTTTTGGGGACGATTTAAACTTTCTTTTGCACACAACAGCACAATATAAAGTTAATATCAGTTTGTTTTTATGATCAGATTTTATCAGCAGATATGGTCGGTCTGAAACTAAACTTTTCTGTGACAGATTTTTGTTAATCATCCTGGAACGAGGCCGTCTCCAGCAGCTCTAATGGTAACCATTTTTTGTTCATACCATGGAAACTGTTACTGATTTCATTCACGCTGCTATAAATATCTTGAAGCTCACAGTCGCTGAGGGCTAATTTTGGATTGTGGTTAGCGACTTCAACTCTCTAGATGACACCTTTCATTGGGTGAAGCACATTGTTGACAAAGACCCAAAAAGAGTCGGAGAGTGAGGCTGCGAGAGGAAGTCTTCACAAAACAGCAGCAGCTCAGTTGTTATGACTAAGATATTAAACAACCAGTTATGATCAAATGTTTGGCTCATGTATCTGCTGTTAAAGCTGGCAAT
>NW_024703074.1:0-968 GCF_008729295.1 Plectropomus leopardus | reverse complement strand
TGCTATTGCTTGTCAGTCAATACCTGTGCTGTTTGTCCTCTTTATGATTAATAATGGTGTATATAATATGGACTATTGCTAGAAATTCCTCATATGTCACTAGTGTCAATGTCCAAAATACTACCGACAACTGTATAGAACCTCTTGTGTCTTGTGGGGGCTTATGATCGTGTGTGTCTTCGTCCTACTACCTGGGCCAAGAGGGAGTTGCTTCATAGTGTTGATAGTGTTTCCATGAGTGTCTCTGATAGTAAAGATGTTGTTCACGAGGTCAAAAGTCTGAAGAGTTACATAAACCGTTTCGTCACCCATGTTTTTCACAGTGAATGGCACAACGTCCTATTGGGAAGGAAATGTTATATGCAAATTGCCAATATTATCACTGTAGCAATGAGCAAATGCATATCCACAAACACACAAGAATACTGCTTATAAACCACAACCACCATCATATACATGTTTTTGGTGTATATTTGTAATACTGCATTCATATAAGAACACTGGGCCCGTGTAGGACAACAAGGGTATGTGAGCTCAAACAATACAGTAAGTAATTATATGAGGTCAGAGAGCTCTTGTGTTGGAAATGTTGAGCTACAAAAACTCAATTAGACCATTTGCTTCTAGTCAGGCTTAATGTAAATGTTCCAATAATACCAATAATGTTATTATTGTTAAATTAATAAACTCTCGGATTACTCAGCTTGATCATTAAAAGGCACAGCTCAATAGTTCTCATACTCTCACCTTATTTCCATACACAGTGAGGCAGATCCTGTTCTTTGATGATTGAGGATATGAGTTAATGATCACATCATATTTTTTTGGGATCATCGGGGCCCTGTGTTGTTTACAGGAAATACAACAAGACTTAGTTGAAATTATATCACATAAAATGGACATGTCAAAACATGTGCAGTATGTTGGAGTATGTAAGTATGTAACCTAAATCTCTGTAACCGAACAAT
>NW_024703073.1:0-905 GCF_008729295.1 Plectropomus leopardus | reverse complement strand
ATTAGTAGTATTAGTATTATTATCATCATCATTTCATATTTATATTATAATACTTATGTGTTCTTTGTTCACATGAAATACTGCATGTAGAAATGTGCTTTCACCTGATGTGAAATAATGTCCGACCTTGCACACACACACAGAGCGACATCACACGTGCACCTCCACTCTCACTAATGCATACAGAACATGCATTCGCACATGACCGAGGGCTTTAAAAAACACGCGGTTTGTGTCATCATGAGAGCAACACCAGACTTCAACAGCCAAAAACATTCACAGCCACAGAGATTTATGCCTTTCTAATGTTTCCATATTCCTTTACCACCTCTTCCTGTTTAATGTTGTGACCATGCTGTACATCTGTTTTTTTCCGCTCTGTGAATTACCGTAAAACTTCAAATAAAAGCCTACGCCCAATTATTTTAAATATTTTCAAAAAATAATTTCAAAAATTAAGATTTCTCTCATAAGTAAGTGCTGGTTGGTCCAACTCCACCAGATCCTCCTCTTGTTGACTTTCCTTCTCAAATTAGTCTGCAGTTAAATCACTTAAAAGTCAGTTGGTGTTGGTCGACATTAAAAATCATATGAAACATACAGAAGTCCTGTTTCTCAATGTTTCTCAAATACTTTATACTCCACACATAATGATTGTGGCTTCATTTGTAGATATTTTTTATCCTGAATCAATGACTTTCTGCAAAAGTTAAGTGGCCTCGTCTGCTGATGTTATCATGTTTGTCTGCAGCTCTTCAGCTCACACAAACTGTACTGTATTTATTAATGTTCAGAGGTGAAGTGATGGATGAAGAATGTGTGAGAAACATGAATTTGCTTCAACACTGTATGAACATTTCACTGAATCCTGAAGCGATTGGTCTTGTGCTGCTTTCAGATGCTTT
>NW_024703072.1:0-1098 GCF_008729295.1 Plectropomus leopardus | reverse complement strand
CGGCCAAAATGAACTAATGCATCAACACTGATTAGTTTCTCTTTTTTGCTGTAACTATACTGAGGAAAAGTGACTCCTCGGGATCAGCTGTTTTGTTTAATATCAGAACTTAATACTATGACGGATGCACAGTAAAGAATAACATCAGCATGAACAATGTGACGACTGATCAAGGAATTTTCAACATCTGTATTTTCATTCTAGTGTGTCATCCCAAGTTTTGTTTGAAATTTGTTGCTTTAAAATATTGTTTTAATATCACACACACACATTAACACACAAACAATTGGATTGGATTTATTTTCCAAAAGTATCTGGGTTTTTTTTTGGTTTTGTTGGTTTTGTTTTTACCTCTAGTGTGTCTTTTATGTGCAATCCGTGGATTATCAATTAAACTGCCATTCTATTGTTTTAATAATTAATCAACCTGATTTTGGTTCATTCTATTTAAAAATGATTTTTTTCTGCTTTTGCAAATGAACTGTTTACACCAAATGGCAGTGCCTTCTTCAGCTGAGATTGCAGCATCACTTTATTCGTGTTTCTGAGTAAAATCCTGTTTGAATCCACTGAAGAGCATTTATGTTTTGTAACAGTTAAAAGATGAACCTTGAAAAACTTACACAGTGGTGGTTTTGGGAGAGATCATCTTTTTATTGGATATGTTTTTCTAAAACTTTCATACATAACTTTGAAGACGTAAGAAGCAAGAATGAGACATTTAACTATTTATAGGTCAAAAAAATAAGAAAGCAGGACTCTTAGCTGATGAAAATGTCTTATTTTAATGGGTCCAGATAAGGTGATAGTAATTGGAATTTGAATTCCTGTATATTAATTATATTATTCAGCCGTCTTTGTTTGCTAACTTTATCTAACTTAGCACACAAAGCTAATGTTAGCTAACATTAGTTAGCATCTTAACTTGAAACAAACAACGTTGTTTTTACAATTCTACAACTTCATTTAGCAGACGCTTTTATCCAAAGCGACGTACAACGCAAGCCAGAATTTAGACTTAAGGAAAAAAACCCTTAGTAAGTGCAAAAAGTGCTTCAGGTGTGATTGGTCACAGGTATTGCCGTCTAGTGGCAGAAG
>NW_024703071.1:0-624 GCF_008729295.1 Plectropomus leopardus | reverse complement strand
GACAAGAAGAAGAAATTGTTTTGTTAATAGAAACTGATATTAATTTAAAGTAAGAAAATGTAAGAAAATTAACAGTGATGCACAATAATGATTATTTCAGTCGATAACCACTAATTTCTTTTTGTTTTTCGTCACCTGAGGGTATGAGAGGCTGAGATGTGATGGGTACAGATGAATTTAATTTGTGCATTTTCATTTTTAAAAAATGACTTTTCAGACAAAAAGCTGGAAAATCAAATTTTTGTAAAATTTTCAAGAGCAAAATCAATTTCATTTTTATAGTTTTTGGGATTTTTCTCTCTTTTCTTCTTATGCCAACTTGAATTGAACAAAAATAATGTCGAAAATAATATTGTGTTTGAGTTATTATGTGACTATAGAGTCCTCTCATCATGTCCTCTCATCATGTCCCCTCATCATGTCCCCTCATCATGTCCCCGTCACACACACAGCCTCTTACACCGGCGGAGACACCTGAGGAGAATTAGAACGGAGCAGACATCGGCGGAGACACCGGTGGATATTGAGAGTGGAGCAGACATTAGGAGACACCAGTGGACACTGGCGGAGCGGACACCAGCGGAGCGGACACTGGTGGAAAATGAGAGCGGAGCGGACATTCGG
>NW_024703070.1:0-717 GCF_008729295.1 Plectropomus leopardus | reverse complement strand
AAATAAATATTAGACAACAAAAGCAAAAATGGTAAAGTGCACAAAATGCATAAGAAGAACACTCACAATATGCGAAAAAATAAATAAATTAACAATAAATAATTTATTAAAAACAAGAGCACAGAAATGGGTCTTGAGCTGCTCCTTAAAACTATCTATAACAAGCATATATAGAGGAATCATGGTGAAATAAAAAAGTGCATTTTACTGTTTACCTCAGACTGTTTTTAGTTGTAATTTTTTTTATTATACTGAGAATAAAACCACTTGATGCATTTGAATTTCTGCAGCCTCTTTGTTTCCTTCAAACGGAGCGTGAATCTGCCCCTCAGTTATCAGTGAGGAACACTCTCTGTAAAATGACGCATCTTGGCTCTCTGCTAATCCCTGCTTGTTTATTACACTGACATTAATATCGACATATTTGATCCTCGTCTTGTTTCATGTTGATCAGAACACGACTCCTCCGCTCGCGTGTTTGATCTGCAGCCAGAGCGCACTGAGGATTTCCCCTCTTTCTCTCTCTAACTTTCTCTCTGTCTGTCTCTCTCCACCCAAAGACGCCGGTCTCTCCTGAGCGAATGTGCTGTGATCCCCATCACTCGCTGCCTCACATGCAGAAGAGGTTGCTAGGCAACCATGTCTGGTCACCCAACAGCCCCATAATCCAACAGAAGATGCAGATTTTTACGGGCAGGTTTCTGTATGTCTGTGTGT
>NW_024703068.1:0-494 GCF_008729295.1 Plectropomus leopardus | reverse complement strand
GTCCAAATTTGACTTTTTTCGCCATACTATACTATTGCCTTGTTCGGCCATTTTCTTAACATGCTACATGTCATAACCCGGCTCTTGGGTCATGACAAATAGTACAGAGGCACCAAAACACGACTTAATTGTACAAGTAATTTATTTAACAAATTAAGTTTAAATATAACATCATCAAGAACACACTGAATGGGACGTGATTATCAGAAGATCAGAAATGTAAGATGTGTTGTGTGAGTGGTAATGTGATAGGGAAGGTGTTGGATGGTTCACAAATGATATGAATGAAACTAAAAAGCAACAGAAGGGCCAAATCACCAGGGAAGGGTACCTGCTGGAGAAGAGAGAGAGACAATCGTTAACGTGGCTTAAATACAAGAGTACCAGGACCAGGTGTTCCAATACAGCACTGATTAACCACTCATAATAGAAAACACAAGCAGACCGTGTAGACAGGGCTGAAAAACAGCAGAGGGCATCACATACATTTTGAG
>NW_024703067.1:0-950 GCF_008729295.1 Plectropomus leopardus | reverse complement strand
TATATACATCCGGACATCAAAACAATGCTGGGAGAAACAAATACTATGCATTATTCATGTTGGGTATGAAGATAAGGTACTGAATATTTTCATTAAATATCAGCTAAAATGTAGTTTTCAAATCTATGTCACTAGAATGATAACAAACAGGCTCCTGTGCTATTTCTGGCAGTGTTGGCAAAGTGGCACTCCTACAGCCTCTGGCCCAGCCTGCAGGGATAGTGAAGGAAAAAAAAGGAAATCAAGAAAACAATGAGACAGGGAGAAAAAGAAAACCATGGTTTCAGCTAAAAGGCCCTTGCTTTCTGGAGGCAGTCTATACACTCTAATGATCGCCATCAGCGTGCGTATGTGTGTGTGTGTGTGTGTGTGTGTCCTTCTCTTGACAAAGAACCTAATAAAATGGAAATGTAAAGAGAGGGAGCTCTGTTACGTGTATGCTTTTTATGTGAGTGGGTTCTCAATCTCGACCCGAATCCAATGGTTCTCGATGGGTCCCGATGGGTCCCGATGGGTCCTGGAAAGCCTGACAGGTTGTGCCAAAAATGTGCGCTGACTGGTTGGCTCATGACTAATAATGACTAATCAACCTACCTTCTACCTTCTTCTTCTACCTTCCACCTTCAAGGTCAGGCTATTGGAAAGAAAACAAATCTCTTTTTTTTAAGCTTAAGTAAACTAAAAAAAAAGTGAGCGCTTTGCACCTAATTCATTAAAGACTTATTTACTGAAAATGTAAGTCCAGCATGTATAGATATGACATATTTATTAATGGACTGATAGATATTAACTCCCAATGCAGCACCAGACAGCAGCATCCTCTCTAATTCTTTCCCATTCTGAACTCTAGTCTCATTCACGTTGGCTGTCAAATGTTCCATTGCCATAAACACACAGTTCAAAAATCTTTATGCTCACATTTACACAGTTTTTCTCTTTCTCTCTCTCTC
>NW_024703066.1:0-667 GCF_008729295.1 Plectropomus leopardus | reverse complement strand
CATTTTATGTCATGGGGTGTCTTGGCACATCATTTTATGCAGTTTTTAGGTGTTTTTTAGCTGTTTTTTGGATATGTCAAATTTGGACATTTTTAGCAATTGTTACATTTCTTTTCAGGCAACGCGACGATAACATGACAACCACGAAAAACAAATCAGAGTAGAAGTGGAAATGAACGTAATTTATTCGTGACCCTCCAGACATCAAACAATGTTTCATAAAATGTGAGAGAGGATGACACACGGTGGTTGTGCCAAAGACGATAACTTTATACAACAAAACCAGGTCTAACTAAATGACTACCTCAGAGAACAAACAAAAGACAAAAACACAAGTCTCTTATCTAAAAATTGGCTTTTTTGAACAAATTTAGGGGGCAGCAACAAGCAATTACCTTAATGTGTCTAAACAAAGATTCCTGCATGTGTGCTAAATTGTAAAGGGTAGCCCAGCTCACCTAAAATCCACAATCTCAAATTCTAAAAACATTTCTGGTCACAAAAACATACAGCCGGCTCAGGCAGAGAACAAAAAGAACAAAAGAGGGATGACACTCTGCGGGACGTCCTCTTTAATGTTGGTGCCGACGGATGATTGGCCAGTTGGAGGTAGGGAACCAATGAGCATGCTGACCATCTGTACAGGTGGAAAACACTCAGGTCACTC
>NW_024703065.1:0-406 GCF_008729295.1 Plectropomus leopardus | reverse complement strand
AACACTGTCAACTATTTAAAGTAAATTTAACAAAATACATTATTTAGACCAAGAGGGTGCAGTAACTGAGTCAAGAAGTATTAATGATAATCATCAAATACAACTTTCTTTTGTTTTAAGAAAATTACTGGAGCCAACAGTTAACTTGAATTGAAATTTGGGAAAAATTAATGTACTTTAAGCACAAAGACTAATGTTAAACAATATATCAGGCTATAGAAGTATCAAACTGTCAAACAAGAAAAAAAAATCTATTAAAAATTCAATATTCAATATTAATAAATACAATTTTGAATTTTACACTAAAGTGTAAACTATAAAAATTCAATTTAATGTTTATTTAAAAGTGACAAAGCAAATTTTTGCTCATTGCTCAGCCTGAAATAATGTTGGGTTTTTTTAAGGA
>NW_024703064.1:0-940 GCF_008729295.1 Plectropomus leopardus | reverse complement strand
TTTCTGGAGACACCTGTCACAATATCAGTTCATTTAGAAAAAAAAGACACATTTGTCAGGCACATTCTGAAAATAGTAAAGCTTTATTTTTAGAAAAAAACAACAACTACAACATGACATGCCACTGTATGTGGTCGTAAGCCCTGTTTTCCAACGTAACATTTAGACTTTTTTTGACATAGGTACGTTTTCTGCCATTTTTTGGACATAGTATATTTTGATGTCTTTGGCTGTTATTTCAACATACTAAACTATGAAGTTTCTCTACATGCTTTATTATGTTGTTTTCAGGCCTTTTTGTAACATTTTATATTTGACAGTTTTTGCCATACTATAGTATGCGATTTTTGTTCATTTTTTTGACGTGAAAATATATTTTTGGGTGTTTTCAGTCCTGTCTTCAACATGCTACACTATAACATGGGTCAACATGCTTTTCTATGTTGTTTTCAGCCCTTTTTTGACATGTGATATTTTGATATTTTTGCCATACTATAGTATGCGATTTTTCTGTCATTTGTCTTTATGTGCTGTTTAATGTTGTTTTCAGCACTTTCTTGGATGTGTCATATTTTGACATTTTTGCCATATGTGAATTTTTGGTCATTCATTATTTCAACATGTAAAAATATGATGTTTTTGTAGGTTTTTCGCCGTTTTCTTCTATGTGCAAGAGTATAACGTGTCTCTATATGCTGTTTAATGTTGTTTTCAGCACTTTTTTGGACGTCATATTTTGACATTTTTGCCATACTATAGTATGCGACTTTTGGTCATTTTTTCAACATGTAAAAATATGATGTTTTTGGAGGTTTTCGGCCGTTTCTTCAATGTGCAACAGTGTAAGGTGTCTCTATATGCTGTTTAATGTTGTTTTCAGCACTGTTTTGGACATGTCATATTTTGACATTTTTGCCATACTATAGTATGCAATTTTTTG
>NW_024703063.1:0-813 GCF_008729295.1 Plectropomus leopardus | reverse complement strand
AGTGGAACGATGGCTCATACTATAAAAATAAAACCCAGCTTGTGATAAACCATACATATACTGTTGTCCTCACATTTTGAGAAAGACCAACCAAACACGCATGCGTGCGCGTGCACACACACACACACACACACAAACACAAACCCCCCCCCCCCTAATTTTCTCCACTTCTTTTTCATGAATGATGAACAGCACTTAGGAGATGGGTTATACTCCTGGGCAGGTTGTGAAATATGAGCACATTAATAACAGGCACACATTAATATACGCACATACGGTACATGGACAAAGAACCAGAAACACACACACACACACATGCAGAGAGAGAGAGAGACAGCACAAATTCACATTTCAGTGTGTAGTCAGGTGTTACACACTGTGCCAGTACAGCTGTTCTATACTATTTCAAACCAGAGTGGAAAACAGCAGGACCTGACAAAGCTGCAAGGAGCCATCAACAGAAAAATGATGATGGAGGTGAAGGAGAACCAGGAAGACAAATGACCCATGATGCCCATATGCAGTACTGTGTGTGTTTGTGTGTGTGTGTGTGTGTGTGTGTGTGTGTGTGCACATGTGCATCTGCATGTTTGAATTTACACTAAATCCATATTGCATTTGCATGTAAGCAAAAGTCTTTGAGAATAACAATTATGGAGCTGATGGCCGCTTCTGTACAAAAGGAGGTGAAAATGTGATGCAGTGCGGCTTCAGAGTGTTGTGATGTTATCTGCAGTTTAAATTTTAATGAAATCAAACTCCAGTTTTGATACTATTTAAAGTCTAGATTTTCATGCAGTAGTCATTCAAAGT
>NW_024703062.1:0-434 GCF_008729295.1 Plectropomus leopardus | reverse complement strand
GTTTGCGCTCGCTAACTTGTTTGAGTCACACGTCATCGCTACATGCAAACGCAGTCATCTCATGATTGTGTTTTATCAACATTTCGAAAATTAACTTTTTGCAAATCTGAAATGGAAACCCCTCTACTGACGTCCTCATGTTGCTGCTCCTGCTGCTCTGAATCACTGCTGCAATTATGTCACATTTATCACTGCAGTCTGCAAGGAGACACCGTTATCCTAAAATTTAGATCAAAATCTGGATCTCGTTTACATAAAATTGTCTTCTAAGTTGAAAAAACAACATTTAAAAGCTGCAGAAATCACGTACCAAAAACTCCACATTCAGAGCATCATGACAGTCAGCCACCTCTCCATCTGTGTGTGTGTGTGTGTGTGTGTGTGCGTGAGGGAAGTCACTGCAGGCTCTTACTGTTAAGTAATAAGAGGGAAAT
>NW_024703061.1:0-1435 GCF_008729295.1 Plectropomus leopardus | reverse complement strand
CTGTACATTAATTATTTAGATAATCAAACATATGGATATATATATATATATTAACTGCTGGGACAGATGAGCAGACACTATTTATCAGCTTGTATCAGGAATATCACAGCAGCGATCACTGCGTACATGTGAAGTTGTTTATTGAAAGTTTCCATGGCAACAGGTGAAACAGACTTGAGGCCTGTCTTTCAGTGGCCTGCAGTCTCTGCCATTGCAAACTTTATGTGATGACAGTGAATGCATTGCTGTACATATGACTGAAGAGTCCAGAGGGTGGACATTTGGATTCAGACAATCTTGTCTGGATACAGCTGATGTTCGATTATCAAAATCATTTAAAAGGTAACAAGGTATAACAGAGGATCTGTGTGAAAAGACCCAATCAATCAGCAAGGCACTGAAATAAAGCATTGGATACATTCATGACTAAACAGTAACTAATAACGTATATACATATTCAATACTGGCACAGAAGTGGAATAAGCCTTATGGAGCTTTAATGTGTACAATATTAAGCTGGTCATCTTTTCTGTAGTTGATTTTATATACAACATCCCACTGGCTGTTTGTCTTGCATGGAGACAGACATTGTGTGGACTGCTACCAGCTGATCCTACACTCTGAATGATGCATTGGCCTGTCAACAGCATTATCTCCGTCATCACTATGGTTCGCTGCTGCACCACAGGCGCCCAGAGATGGAAAGATTCCAGACAGGCCCATTCAAATCTTGCCAAGTGCACTGACAGTTTAACATCAATGAGACTGATGCGCAAAGTGTTTATTGATGAAAGTGGTGCCACATGGTATAGGGAAACCACTTCCAAGAGTTATCAGTCTACCAATAAGTTTACTTTTTCATTAATTTAGAAGGGGAATGTTCCACAGTGAGGCATTTTTACAGAAGATTAAAGATTTAATACATTTTACACTACACTACAAGCTTTAATGGTAATATGCTGCTTATGATAAGTTACAGTGATGCTGCAGCCTTGAAGACTGCCTAATTAAACTGCTTAAAACATTATCAAACTTTTCAATTTCTAACAGTTATGTTCTCTAGCTTAAGGGTTTATATTGAAGTGCATTTGAACAGTGAAGCAATTCCTGGCCCGTGCTCAGCTGGGGAATGCCCCAAGTTGGCAGCCACTATCGTTGCCCGATATTCAGCAGAAGTAAAAAAAGGAATGTTTTCCAGTTACATATCAATCACCCATTCTTATTCCTCATAAAATAGCAGTGCTTTGGCAAGTGCAACACCAAAAGGCCCCTTGTACGTGCTCATGAAATGCTGCTGGATAGAACCAGCTAAGAAGTGTGGCCAGGCAGAATCATCTGTCAACCATCTATCTATCACTACTAAATGAAGCAAAAACAGCCCAAGCTACACGATGTTAGATTATAATATGATGACTTTATATTTCATATAGCATTT
>NW_024703060.1:0-907 GCF_008729295.1 Plectropomus leopardus | reverse complement strand
CTCCTGGCAATAATGGAATGGCCGGGATTGTTGCATTAATATGATGAAGTGTTTTTTGATTGTCTGGTAACTGGATTATCCAAAAGCAGAGAGACAATCTCATCTGCTAGTTGTATGAATTTCTCAATTAATTTCCAGAGTATTTTTTTATATTACAATATCATAATTGTAATACACGTATGCTGAACTATATTTCAATATGGGTACTGTAGAAATGCACAAATGTGCCACTATTCTTTTGTTTTTCGCAGTGATTTGCTGCAGCTATAAATCACTTTGCAGGAAATGATGTATGAATGAGACAAAAGTTCATGTTTTTTTGGAAAATGTGACACTGAATGCATTTTGTGTGAAATCAGTGCAAACTGATTCACAGTTTGGTCCACATAGGCTTCTGTTTCACAGTCTCTATGACGTGTTTTGACTCTGTGAATTTACTTTTGATCAGTGCATGAAAGCAATCAAAGAAAAAAACAAAAAAACAGCTGTAATCAAAATTCTGCTCAGTTACCAGTTTGTCTAACTGGGACGGCCTGAAATAAAAGGCACCCAGTTTAGTTACAGATCTGCTGAAACCCCCCTTTGTTGTGACACTGCACTTTAACCCCTAGACACTGTTTGGTGCAGTTTTTTGATCATTTTGGTTGTGTTCCTGCATACGGCATACATTTTGGCAAGATTGTGTCTTTTTGTTTAAACTTGGAATTTCCAGCTCAGCTCCAACAATACGTCTAAAATGCACTGGAAATAAAATTGTTACATTCATAGTGCAAGAATTTCACCACTCAAACCTACTTAAATTGTAATTTTTAAACCCATAGCCATCAAAACATAAAAACATGCATATTATTTCTGGGTGTTTATATGCACACTGATACTACTACTACTACTACTACTACTACTACTA
>NW_024703059.1:0-839 GCF_008729295.1 Plectropomus leopardus | reverse complement strand
CTACAGAGAGGGAGACACATACACACACGTACCAACTCAGAGACATGCGGGGAGTGGGTGCACACGCAAAAGTGTCCTCACATGAGCCGCGCACGGACACAAAATAGAGGATGTTCAAATGCTCTTCGTGAGTCAATTGACAAAATGTAAATCAGAATCTGAATGATGGGCTGTGGGACACGTCCGCGCGCTGCAGCCGGCTGTGGGACATGTCTGCGCACTAGAGTGAGCTGTTGGACATGTCCATGCGCTGCAGGGGGCTGTCTGCTCGCAATTGGTTGGACGGCAGAAACATGACAAAGCGGAGATTGCTACTGTGCAGACTGGCTCCGAATTACTGTACGTCACCAGGATAAGGTGGCAGCGGCCATATCTGGAATATTTTGGCTTCACTTTTGTACACTGGGGGTAAATGGTAGGGGTCGACAGATTATCGGCCTGGCTGATTACCGGGACCGATATTTCGCATTTTGCCAATTATCTGTATCAATATTTTATTTTAATAAGCGCGGATAAAATTGATTAATTAAAAAGTGCAAAAAAGTGTCAGCATGGGAGGAACTCTGACTTTGTAAAACCTCAGGGAGCCATTTTGATTGCTTTATTTTTTAATTTAAATTTTCTATAGTATACTGTACTATAAACTACTCTAGACTATTGAAAAAAAAGTTGCAGGGTACTTGCTGTATATAATGTTGAACATTTCAGTTTTGATTAAACATTTGCTAAAGGCATTTAAACTACGTTTTTTGTTGGACTTTGTTATATTTTAAATTCTAAATATTTGCCATTTCTGATGCAGATTCAACACACTGAATTGGCTGAAAACAGTCAACAAG
>NW_024703058.1:0-570 GCF_008729295.1 Plectropomus leopardus | reverse complement strand
GATATATTAATGGTGTTTTTATAATGCCACTAACAACTAGATAATTACATCAAAGTTAAGAAATAATTTACTTCAAGTAAAACATAAGTTATATGAAATAGTTAGGTCCCTTTCATTAAATAAAGATAAAGTTGTAAAATAAAGATCCAGAGTTTACATTAAAGGTGCTCAAACTGTGACATCATCCCTCTATAACAACCTGAACTGAACCAGATAATTATACTGCAGTTTACTGCAGACTGACACTAAAACACACTGACCCAGACTGATTACACACACACACACACACACACACACACACACACACACACACACAAACAGGCAGGTGAGGTCAAACGGCAACTGCTAAATGAGCTTAACTCACTAGTTAGAATTTTAAAAAAACAACCCCAACAACAATATGTTGTGGTACTGAAACAAATAATACAATAACTGCAAGTGCAAAAACACCAAACTCATCATTATCTGTGATGGTCTGTGTGTGTGTGTGTGTGTGTATTTGTGTTCATCTATGTATGTGTGTGAGTGTGTTCATGGATGTGTGTGAGCGTGTTCGTGTATGTGTGTGAG
>NW_024703057.1:0-841 GCF_008729295.1 Plectropomus leopardus | reverse complement strand
AAAGGCGCCACCTTGCCAGCCGGGGGCGTATCATAACACCTAGAAAGATCCCAATTGCCCGTTGGCGTATCCTACTGCCGCGAAAAGTGTATCATATGCTAAAATTACTGATAAAGTGGCAGTATTTGTTGACTTTGGAGTAAAAATGGGCTGGTTAGGCACTATAAGTCCTCTTATAAACATAATATTGTCATATTGCTTATTATTGATGCAATAATAATGGATTTACTGAGTCGACTTCTGAATTAACCATAATGACAAATATTAGTTCAGCCAGTTTGAGCGAAATCAAACCGGTTTAAGCTCGTATGCCGACCCAACTCTAATGACCACATCTGTGTGTGTTTGTGTTTTCTCTGATGTGTCATGTGAACACCAATGTGGAAAGATTCCTGGACAGGTGACAAGTGGAAAGTGAAAGTTACAAACTGGGAGCCGGCCATCAGCCGAAGGACAGGAGGGAACGCTGTGAAGGTCGACGCCGTTGCACAACTCCTGGCAAAGATCGCTGTCTACTGGTTGAATGACCACTTGGACCAACAGATGAGCAAACACACACACACACACACACACACACACACACACACACACACACACACACACACACACACACACACACACACTTTACTCTGGCTGCAGAATGGGATGTGACTTCATTGGTCAGATAGTAAATTATCATTCAGTAGCAGCTGGTGCAAAGATGTGACCGTCTCCGGGGAGATCTTGACTTTTAGAGGCCTTCTGTATATTTGTTTAACTGATCTCCACTGTGGATTAATTGACGGGATTTGTGGAGGAATTAAAACGTCCAAAAATGTCAGGTAGGTGATATTTTATGTTT
>NW_024703056.1:0-987 GCF_008729295.1 Plectropomus leopardus | reverse complement strand
TTTTTTTAATTTTAAATAAGCCAATTTGCTGAGGTTTCAAAGGGTTAAAGACAAATTTGAATGATAACATTTTTTTATTTCTATGTTGTGATAATATTGTTGTGAATAATAGTGTATTTAAAATCTGATATCGTGCCAGCCGTACTACAAGCGAACACAATAAGAGTATCTCCACCCTCCAGGTTTGATGTGGGCCCCATTCTCAACCAGGAGCTGCATCAGGTCCCTGAGAAATGCACTGCTGATGAGCTCGGAGCCGTCCTGGCCACTAAAGGAGCACATCTGGTGAGTTGTGGGAACACATCTGGTTATCTGGTATGGTTCCTCTCTCTAACAGCAGGCTAACGTAGTGTTTGTGTTCTTGTTTGCAGCTGATTGACACACTCAGGACGCTGCCGGAGAAAATAGCACATAGAAGAGAGCAAACACAGACAGGAGCAACATTTGGTACGTAAAGCTGTGTATATATATGTGTGTGTGTGTGTGTGTGTGTGTGTGTGTGTGTGTGTGTGTGTGTGTATAGATTTTTTTCGACATCATTTGAAATAATAATATTTAATTTAGTAACTGAGATCCGCGCTGCTCTGTCAGAGATCCGTGCTGTCGGAGATTGTCTCACTGTGCTGCTGTGAGACAATCAGCTGTTTCATCTGCAACATTGCCTCTTGGTTATCAAATTCTTCGGTCGGGCAGTTGACATGAACTGAAAGCCAAAGTCAATATCTCCTTTTCTTTTAAACTGTATGTCAAATTATATATGGTTGTATACTTGATATGTAAATAACTCAAAACTTATTGGGGCCCCATTCATTTCCTTATATATTTCACACTATATACACTTTTTTGTGTGGTAGTCCATATAATTGTCATCATTTGTAATGATAATATTTAATTCAGGGATTGCGCTGCCAGCAGACATTTCAGAGATATGCGCTGCCAACCACTGTGTCAGAGATCCGCGCTGACAGCCACTGTGTCAGAGATCCG
>NW_024703054.1:0-926 GCF_008729295.1 Plectropomus leopardus | reverse complement strand
TATAATTAAAAATTATTTTATGATTATTTTATCATATTTTTTTCTGTTATCTCTCTTTCTTGCTTTTTTTTTTTTTTTAAATTTTCAGTTCGTCTTCTTGTCAGCTCGTCCTAATTTATTGCAGTTGCAGTGGGACATCTGTTGCCAAGTTGCCTGTTGCCTTTAAAGTCATGTTAAAAAAAATCAACAAATTTGTTTAAATTTCACAAGAAACTGATGTCGATCTGGTTTTTTTCTTCTTTTCTTCGGACGATGAGCTCTTTGACAACACGATTTGAACCGTGGCTTCAGCTTTTAAACTGCCAGTTTTTGGACAAACAGAGACACAAAGTTCCCACTTTACAGTCACTAAACCTGAGAACAAGATAATCTTTCTTTTATTTTCTTTAATTTGGTTCAGGCATGTTTTTCTTGATGAGTATCGTGATTGATCCCAATCACACATCTGCCCATCGTGTGCGTGACATCCGTACCTGCTATCATGAGACTGTTTGGGTTTATTTCCTCATTCAGCTTAATTTCCCCCCCCCACGTTTTTCCCATGAACTCCGTTTACGTTCGTAATTCGTTTTTCTAAAGTGCTGCGGAGCTGCTTTCATTCAGTGTTACAGCACCAATATATCAAAGATTGCTGCTTTGCACGACCTTTGACCTCCCCATGTCTAAAAACAGTATAAATACACTATACAAGAAATTAAAGCAAGTAAATGGATAAAAACTCACACATGCTTTTAAAAGCCTTTTTCTTTTTGTTTTTATTGGAAAAATTCGACTAAAAAGATAAAAATCTTTGAAGCCAGATGAGGCTCAACTATGACATGGAAATTTCCAACCTTTAGGAATGTGTTTGTGTGTGTGTTTGTGTGTGTGTGTGTGTGAGACAGAGGGAGTGGCTGCACATAACAGCTAACTGGCTGTGCTTCTCT
>NW_024703053.1:0-961 GCF_008729295.1 Plectropomus leopardus | reverse complement strand
AAGCCTTTATCATAGTGGATAAATCATTAAAAAAGCCAAAATGTTTCGACCAAACACCAGTTCTTGGAGACATTTTTGGACAACTTGGGATGTTACTTTTGCCTGCCTATTTTGATACATGTAACAAGTTGCTCCTTTGTTGAAATTTTCTAGGGGGGTGCTACAGAGCCATTTTTGACAATATAAAACAACAAAAAAGACAAATAATTATTTATTTATTTATTTTCGCCAGTTCCAGTATGTGTGCAAACTTTCATGAGTTTTCATGTGGATGTATGGTGTTTTTGTTAAAGTATCTGGAAAAAAAGAGAGATGAAAGGTTTGCTCTGTGGAATGCAATCAAATATAAACAAACAGAGGAAATCTTCAAATCCTCTCAAACTCACTTCACTTTGAAATGCTAGGGGTAATTTGTTCATATACCATGCATAAACTCGGCATCAATGCGGACTCAAGATGGAGATGCACCGAGGGGTGCAGCCCACTCTGTTGAACCTGTCCTCAGCGAGATGCAAAGCCGATTACAATATTCTGAAACTTTATGAGGAAGGGAAAAAGTAGACATGGTGCGAGGAAACCCTGGGATTGTGATACATTTAGAATTTATTAATTTATTCTTTTTTCTTCTTGGTGGAAATGTGGGTTTTTAATAAGGCTTGGGTTAGTGATCAGGTTAGGCTTGGACAGAAAATATGCCGTACCCTGTGTAGGGTAGGGCCAGATTACTTAGGCTCGTTCAACGCTTTGATTTCAAACATATGGTCCTCTGCTGCTCAAACTCGCCCTCAGCCATGTCAGATGGTTTCACACATAGCAAATTCAGAGTAGGACTTTGTGAGGCCTTTGCACCCACTAAACCTGCAGGAGTAAGACAAAGATTTAGTATAATTCAACACACCTGCAAATGGTGAAATGCCCTCCTCACTGCCCTGCCAAGAACACAGAATTTTGGTGCTTGCTC
>NW_024703052.1:0-789 GCF_008729295.1 Plectropomus leopardus | reverse complement strand
CTGTCGGTGCATCGTCCCGGTCGTGAACGAGCAGCGCAGCCACTCGCCGAGGAGATGCCGGTGCAACAGCTGGTACGGGGTCTGGCCGGTTAATGTGGTGCTGAGGATTCCACAACACCTGAGGGTGGACCGCGACACCTGAGGGTGGACCGCGACACCTGAGGGTGAACCGCGACACCTGAGGGTGGACCGGGGCCTCAGCCATCAGCGCCGTGAGGCCATTGGAGAGGGACAGTTGTGGCGGGGGCGGGACTCTCTCAGGAAGCGGGTCCGTCCTCCAGACGAAAGCCGCCTCCGACCACGACAACGAACAGGCTTCGGTGTAGAGCTGCGAGCCGAGACCACGACTTTCATACATCACACCTTTAGTGTCGGATCACCACCGTTTACAGATCAATCAACAGCTTCATCAATACATCCATTAATAAACTGAGTGTGTGTGTGTGTGTGTGTGTGTGTGTGTTCAGGTGGAGCAGTTCTGGAGGTTTTACAGTCACATGATCAGACCAGGTGACCTCAGCGGACACAGTGACTTCCACCTGTTCAAAGAAGGAATCAAACCCATGTGGGAGGTAACAACACCGAAAATGTACTGTAGTAGTACTGTAGTAATACTGTACTAACTCTGTCATGCTGTAGAATCTGTAGTTATACTATAATTATATTGTAGTCACGCTGTAGGCATACTACAGTTATGTTGTAGTCATGCTGTAGTCATTCTGCAGTTATGTTGTAGTCATGCTGTAGTTTTATTGTAGTTATACTGTAGTTGTATTGTAGTCATGCTGT
>NW_024703051.1:0-910 GCF_008729295.1 Plectropomus leopardus | reverse complement strand
ATATAGTGCCTAAACATAGCCACACGTTAACCACGTTAAAGACTAAACACCCGCTGCATAATAACACTGTTACTAACAATGTTACATATCCACTGTTTGCAGAAATGTACCGTGCTGGTGATTAGGTTGGTTACATGTAAGATTTAAAAGATCAGTATAAACAAAAATTCCTCAAAATACAGTAACTATTAATTCTACCATATCCTACCAGCAGATTCATCTTTTAGATTCTCATCCTCTGTAATGGGCTGCAGTTTATTTATTTCTTTAGAAGATGCTTCAGCAGGCAGAGTAATACAAGAGGACAAGACACAAAGAAGACTGATAATGAGAAGTCACTCCTCCACTCATGATGATTGGTATGGAGTGGTGGAGACTTCTTAGAAAACATATCAAATCTTGTCACAAAGGCTTTATTAAGATGTGGTGAGGACACTGCAGTGTTCCCAGCGTGATTCACCCCTCCTCATTTCCTGTTGACCACAGTCATGGAGCCACAAAGCACCACATGGATCAAGGCGGGCGGGGAGCAGACCGCCACAGATCAGAGCCAGATAGAGCGGGCGAAAATATGACTCCCTCATCGTTATGAGCACCGTCACCCTGGCGAGTTCTCATTAGTGGTCGAGTGTGATATGATAAGGTGTGAATGACGCTGGGTGTCAGGCGTACCAGATCTTACACTGTCACAGTCTCACGTCTAATTGGACTGGTGGCAGCTTTACTCATGTTGTTGTTGTTGTTGTTGTTGTTGTTGTTGTTGTTGTTGTTGAGCTCCCTTGCACGGCTGGTTGGAGGATGTTTGGCTAGAGGAAGCATGAAATAACAAAGGAATGTCTGTGATACTCTTTCGCACAAATGCAAGCCCACACAGCTCAAACACACACACAAACAAACACACACACACACA
>NW_024703050.1:0-2181 GCF_008729295.1 Plectropomus leopardus | reverse complement strand
ACCATAGAACATCATCATGCTGAACACAGTTTTACAGCTTTATTTGTGTCAACGTTAAGACATGCAGGTTTCCTTTATAGCCTAATAACTTCTGGCAATTGCATTTAGGCTTCAAAAATCCTAAAACTTTAAAGTGTGAAGATTATCTTGCCGAACAAAATGTGTAAGTTTCATAACTGTTTGTTTACCATAAAGCTAATCTCTGTTCTGCTGTAGCTGGAGCACTCCATTAGAGTTATTGTTCGTCACTTAAACCTGGCATGTAGGATTATGAAATATATATTACAGTTTGCCATTTACTCACTGTCATGTCTAGTGTAGTTTTCATCGTTCTTATTTTCACATGTGATGTGAACAGTCCTGACATCATTGACAGTTGCAGTTTTTGGACATTTCCTCATACTAGTTTTCAGTTGGGTGACAATAACATGCATCTAAATGGAGAGACTTGGTGCAGCACTAGTGTTGATGAAAATGCTTCAATGATACTGTGTCTAGAGTATATGTGGGATGAAGCAGAGGCAGTGAAGAAAAGGAGGAGAAGGTGGATGCAGGGAGAAACAACAGCAGCAGCTGCAACATCATCGGGGAACATGATCACACACATCCTCTCTGCACACTGCCTCACACACCATTTGCAGTTTGTTCTGCAGACAAGGCGTGTGGTGGAGAGAGGGGAAAATATAATTGGCTGTTGCTATATTTATCTTTCCTTTAGTCAAGATCCCGCTACTTTGAATTTTATACTATTCCACCCATTCGTTTCAAGCAACCACTACCCCCTCTCTCTTTCTGCCTTTATTAAAGAAATTCTTGCACTTTGCTTTTTTGCGTACTTATCTTTTATCTCCTCATGTTCTCTCTGTCTGTCATCCTCTCATACACTCTCTTTTAACTCCAACCAGCTCCTTTCTTCTCTTGATAGCTGTTTCTCCAATTTTTTTAGCCATGTGTCTGTCTCTCTCTCTGCCTCGATGGCGGATGTTGAATATTTGATTTTGTTGTTATGAAACTTTGATGAGGGACTGCATTTCATATCTGAGCCTGGAGCCCTCTTCCTCTCAAACTGCCACGTGTGTTGTTTACTTCCTCTGTCCATCCGCCTGATTGTCTTTTTCTCAATGGTGTCATGGTGACCCTCGTTGCATGAAGCACAGCTCAGTTCATTTGAATGTCATGATAGCACTGCAGCAGTAGTGATCAGGCTGTGGCTGTGAGGTGCTCATACAGCTTGTTGTACTTTTGCTGTTTGTTTAAGATGAGTTCTAGAAACGCAAATGTGAGTGAGTCAGGTGCAGTGTGTCATCACAGGGCATCAGGTCCTCAGTCACACCCGACATGCTGTTAACCTATCCTGTTTTGATTTCGGCTTCAGGGCTCTTGCTATTAACCTCAATTACTTTACTCAGCTGTTGGCAGGCATGACACGGCAGCTTGGTCTTGAAAAGCTGTAACATTTATTTACTGACAAATTTACAAACAAAGCTTAAAGTGTACATTGACTGCTACAATCACAGTTTTACTGCTAACTTAAGCACAGCCACAACATCTCTTTTTCTCTCTCTCAACCACCCACTCCCAATGCACACTAAAGATGCGTTTCCCTCAAAAGCTCTCAGTATAGTACTTTTGGTAAAACATATAAAACATATAAAAAAAAGTTTTGCTGGGGAGTGCTACTTCAAATGGGTTGCTTTAAAAAAAACTGGTGCTCTTTGGATTCAAGGATAAAAATGTAAAAGTAAATGAGGGAGAGGTTAGAAGCCTTGGAATTTTTTGGTTTTGACTTATTGCTGAAAGAAATAACATGTTGAACCTCATAGTACCTTTGGAATTAAAAGTAATCCTCACAAACATGTACCTAGACCCTGGATCTGTGTCCACAGCAGACAGTACTCTTACAGGTGGGCGGGGTTGTTGTCATTTCCTTCTAAGTCCGGCAGCACTTGCTCTATGTGCTTGTTCACCGGTCAAGCAAGGGAATGTCTTCACCTCATTTATCGTCCACAGAACAGAGCTGAACGGGACATTTTTAGAACAAAAAAGAGCAGGCTGTAGTAAGAGTCTCTCACTATTTATAAATAGCGAGTTTGTGCCTTGACTCCTTGTTAGGCAACAGCAGGGGTTTTTTGCTGCTGGAGCACACAGGGATGACGCTCTGCCAATTTATTTTTCTTCAAG
>NW_024703049.1:0-920 GCF_008729295.1 Plectropomus leopardus | reverse complement strand
TCTCTGTCTCTGTCTCTCTCTGTCTCTCTGTCCTTCACTCGCTCTGCATCTCCTCACGTTCCAGGACCCCCTCTGCCCAACTGCACGCTGGGAAAGAGGGGGAGTTTGGTTGTAATTGGCTGAGAGGCAGACTGTAGCACGTGCTGCAGCGTTGTGACTCGCCCTCCCTCCCTCCCTCCGTCTCTTCCTCCCTCCCTCCGTCTCTTCCTCCCTCCCTCAATCCATCCTTCCCTGACAACATCACAGAGAGAGAGGAGAAAAAATCGAAGAGAGTAGACAGAGATGAGAGAGAAGGACGTGAAGGAGGGGGGGTAAAGGAAAAGAGGGAGTGCCAGCAGTAGATAGCAGTGCTGCGCACGCACACACACACACACACACACACACACACACACACACGGTGGAAGCCCTCGTATACACGAAGCTGTCAGCACAGTGGGGGTGCACAGATTATGCTGTAAGCACAGAAACCTCTTGTTGCCTTACCTCAGATTAGTGTATATGCATGCATGCGTGTGTGTGTGTGTGTGTGTGTGTGTGTGTGTGTGTGTGTGTGTATGTGTATGTGTATGTGTGTATGTTTGTGTGCTCCAACAGCAA
Organism: Plectropomus leopardus; assembly: GCF_008729295.1. Classification (NCBI taxonomy): domain Eukaryota; kingdom Metazoa; phylum Chordata; class Actinopteri; order Perciformes; family Serranidae; genus Plectropomus; species Plectropomus leopardus. The sequence continues at coordinate 323 of NW_024703049.1, read as the reverse complement.
GCAAAACACGTGTTTTTGGCATGTGCCGTGCTCCTCGTGCATTATTACGCACAGCCTGAGCACGCACGGAGACTTTGTTGAGGTTGTTTAACGATGGCTGAGTTGTTTGACGCCGGCGACTGCTGCTGCTCCGCGAGCTGCGTCCTGGTTACTGCTTACGAACGTTAAAGGATCAAGTCAAGTCGGTTTTATTTATATAGTCCAGAATCACGAATCAGTCCGCACTGCAGCGACGCCCTCTGTATTTAGGGCCAGTGAGACAAATAACCCACAAAGGTCTCTTCATCTGCAAAACAAACCGATCAGAGGTCTCATTCATAAAC
>NW_024703048.1:0-849 GCF_008729295.1 Plectropomus leopardus | reverse complement strand
CACATTTAGAGCAAACAAACAAAAACATTCAGTAATTATAGCATGGCAATCAGATCATCTCAATTTCCCAGCAAAGACACGAGCAAAAAAGTGGTCCTCTTACCTCCATCACTGACTCTAGCCAAAATGTTTTCATATTATACCATTTCTAAAAAGATTTCATCCATTTTTTAAGATCTTGAGAGGATGCACTTTTCCATAATCTGAGGATAATTTGGGCAGCTGTAACAACTCCCAGCTTTATCCCTACAAAACATATATATTGGACAACTGTTTGACCTGATACAGATACTGTCTAACCTTACCATTTCCCTACATATTCTACTTTCTCCCAAAATAGGTTAACAGGTTTACTCTCCCAAATTGCATGTAAAAGTGTTTCTATTCCTGTCTATTTCCATCACAAACCACTGGAGTTAACAGCAGGAGTAAAATATATATATTTTTTTAAATTCCCAGTATTTTATAATATTTTTAAGCACCGCTCAGATCACACCCTGTGTCCTAAGCCAAATGATCCTACGTAAGTGTTTTACGTAGATGTCTTTTTGAAAATGTTCACATTAAAAATAATCTCCTGTGTGGCAAGACAAATTTCCCGTAGGCCTGTCATATCACATTTGATTTATCTCAGAATTGCGTCATTTTATTTGTGACCCCTATCATTATTTCAGTCGTATAAAACCATTGTGGTTATATAAATCTTTTTTTTTGGTGCTTGGATAACAAGGATTATATTACTGGAGGTGGGGTGAATAAAAGTGAGAGAATTCCCCTGATGCCTCAGGTCATTTGTAATATATGAAGAGGTGAAGTGGATGTAGTGTGATTATGTGCGTGTTGTGTCTG
>NW_024703047.1:0-980 GCF_008729295.1 Plectropomus leopardus | reverse complement strand
TTTCTCTCTCGCACAAACAAAAATACAGAAGTTATTCCTTAATGTGAAGGCTGAAGTATAGTATAGACACTGATTCGGGTGGTGCTGCCCAGCTGGCGACCCAAACTTGTGCTGTTGTTTTTATGCTTTTATGATTTAAGTGCGGAGGCCTTATCTGTGCAGCACTGAGTCCAAGACTAATTTTTCCTACTGGGACAATAAAATGTATCGTATCGTATCGTATCGTATCGTATCGTATCGTATCGTATCATACGGTACCGTATCGCATCGTATCATATCGTAAATATTTTCAAAATGTAATCTAAAGTGTGACAGAATTAAACATAAATATTAAGCACCAGAAAACGTTAATGGAAAAATAAAGGAAATAATGAATGCTGTAAATCCAGAACGATATTCCTGCAGAACAGAAAACACAAGCAGTGATTATAATTTCACATAAATAGCACTTTTATTTAAGTCATGATAAATTTAGATTAAATAACACAGCATGCTCAAGTATTACGCTTTTACATAAATATATACTCTATAATAAATAACAACTAACAAAATAAATACTGAGGTAAATCGATACGTGTTAATATCAACATGTACAAACAATGAGGAGTGAAAAACTTCCTGTTTGAGTGCACTGAGGTTTTATTAAAATAGACCTGCTGTCGGAGATCAAGAGAAGCTGTCGATTTCTTTTTTCATTTCCTGGAAAAAAAAAGACAGAAAAGGTGAAATTGAACATGTCGCCTCACAGCGAGAAGGATCGAACTAAAAGCCGGGAGTCTGCATGTTCTTCCCGTGTCAGCGTCTGTGTGTGTGTGTGTGTGTGTGTGTGCGTGCGTGCGTGCGTGCGTGCGTGCGTGCGTGTGTGTGTGTCAGCCCTGTGACCTGTCCAGAGTGAACGTCGCCTCTTATGGAGGACTGAAACTGACAAGATCAAACAATGAATAAATAAATAAATAAATGAAAGTGACAATATTTATTTA
>NW_024703046.1:0-809 GCF_008729295.1 Plectropomus leopardus | reverse complement strand
CTTCATCTGACTCAAGTTGTTCAAGGTCAACTTGTGTTTAGGCTGCAGCTGCCAATATTTTGCAGTTATTTTCTTTCTTTCTTTTTTGTTTTTAAGTAAAACTTGTCCTTTTTCTTGTCAGAAAATTAAAAATCTCCTTTTTTTTGTGGCGATGCCTCAGTTTACCTTGTTTTTACGTTGTGTGTAAATAATGTCATATTGTGCTCTGCAGGTTTTTGTAAATTGATTCATTTAAAACTAACAAAGTTTTCTTTGTAAAGAGCAGTCCGTCTTCAAATGCAGTCTGAGTTAAAGTGCAAACACTGTTTCTGCAGCAGTGTGTGACCTTAAACATGCTGATAAACAGCTTCTTCTCGAGGTTTTCTCTGTGATTTAAAGTGAAATTAAACTGAAGATGGTGTGTTTGCAGACCTGACCAGAGGAGCGATGACAGAGTTCCAGGAGAAGCTCCGTCAGCAGCACGAGGAGTCGATGCACCGCGAGCTGGAGGCGCTGCTCAGTACGGCCAACAAGGTCGAGGCTGAGGTGAGAAAAAACTGCAGATATCCTAAAAAACTCCTCGAAACATCTCGGATTGTACCTGAAACACCTCACAACGTTATGAATCAGCTGGCTGTCTGTTGCAAAGCTTTCAAAGCGGGCACCAGATATAAAAAGGATCACAGCATTTTTAACCAGTTTTGTTTTTCTTTTTTTTTTTTTTTTGATTATTTTTTCGCTTTTGCCTTAAATACACAGGACAGCTTTAGAAATGGGGAGAGAAAGGGATTAACATGCAGCAAAGGGCCACAGGGTGGAATCAAGCTTGC
>NW_024703045.1:0-893 GCF_008729295.1 Plectropomus leopardus | reverse complement strand
GGAGAAAGCACTGCCCTTTGACAGCCTGTCTGAATGAACTGACCGAAGTCAAGTCAAGTCAAGTCAGTTTTATTTATATAGCCCATTATCACAAAACAAGGTTTGCCTCAGAGGGCTTTACAGTGTACGACATCCCTCTGCCCTTAGACCCTCACATCACCCAAGGAAAAACTCCCCAAAAAAAACCCCTGTAACGGGGAAAAAAAAGAGGAAGAAACCTCAGGAAGAGCGGACACATCGACATTACTTTGGACGGCTTCAGTTCTGCTTAATTTTTGCTTTCTTGCCCAGTCCTTCAAAAATTACAGGTTAGAGGCACTTTTACTTTGTCAAACTGAGCAGGCACATCATTATGATCTTTTTTACTTCCCTTTAAAACCCAGGGAGAACTGCAGGTGAAAAGCACAGAAGATGATTATGGAGATTCGTCCACAAATCTGGATATAATCCTCTCTTATCCTCTTTTGCAGCACAAGGTTTATTTGCTACTAATCTGTCTCCATTTACCTCCCAACTGCTGTTTGAGAAGTTGTGACAAGAAAGAGACCTCAAGTCCAGTTGGCCGAAGGTTAGAGACCAACTTGTAATGAATGGGGGCCTACCTGTTGTAAGTCATTCTGGGTAATAGTGTCAACTAAATGCCTAAATGCAGCTTAAAATAAAACCAACAGTGTGGCTAGTGGAGCGTAGAGCTGCGTGTCCTGGCACTTGTCGGAGTAAGGACCATTTCAGAGCGACGCTGCCTATTTTCTGGGTTAGCCTACTGCTGTATCTCCGAGGACCAGACCAGCTGCTGCTCACATTCATTTCACTTCCCATTAAAGGTGAAATAAATCAGGAGTCCCCACACAACCTCCTTGGAGACGCAGGAAACACACACACACACACACACA
>NW_024703044.1:0-707 GCF_008729295.1 Plectropomus leopardus | reverse complement strand
AGAAGAAAATGTAGTTTTAAATGCACTAATTTTATCAAATTCTACTACTTTTACAAAAAAAGTACTTTTATATGGTTGCACTGCTATTAATTATAAAGATTTTACTTCTTCTTTCACCACTGTTTTTACGTTCAATAAAAATACCGACTTTCAATTCTATGAGTCATATTTGTAATATTTGAGAGTTGTATTGATGTCGTTAATCTCGGTGTTTATAGCCGTCATGACAGATTTAAAGCGGACACTTTACATCAATAAACAGTGTATGTTTTATCGTCCTGATGAGTGTTGAAGCCAAATGTTGCTGTTCCTTGGAAGCACTATCAGAATAAAAGCCCCCGTTATAACGGAGACGCTGCCTGTTATGCAAATATCAGGACAGTTTGAGGCGTTGGTGTGAGCGAGCTGTTGTTCTGTCGTTATCTCAGCTCTGGTTTAAGGTTCAGATCTGTTTGACCTCCACTGAGAGCTGAACACGTCAAGCTGTTTAACACAACTCCACTTCCTGCTGATGAATTACCGAATTATTGTTAATCCGACTAAAACTGGACTTTTAACATACGTGTAAACATGCTAGTGCAACTGAAATCAGACTAAATTTCTCAAAGTTGGTCTAAAACATCCCGATGATTCGATTGGAAGTCGAGTTATTCCGTCGCGTAAACAAGTCAAGTCAAGCAGTTTTATTTGTAGAGCTTATAATCACA
>NW_024703043.1:0-931 GCF_008729295.1 Plectropomus leopardus | reverse complement strand
TCCTCCAATTTGCATCCACGTTTCCAGTCAGTTTCAACGGACCTGGCAGTTTTACTGCATCCATCTTGTTGTGTTGCTCCTCTTTCTTCACCCGACTCCTGGTACCATGTAAAGTTCTTGTTTATACATTAATAAACATAATTTAGAACTTTATGCTAGCTTCAGCTAGCTGTTTATTCCTCAGCTCCCGCTGGATAACTCTCACGTAACTTCCACACTGTTACAACATTTACTTTATACGTGGCCTTCTGATGACATACTGCCACCTACTGGCGACACCTTTGTTAGCACTTATCATGTTTTTTTTAAAATATCATTCAGGCATCTTTTAGGAACTGGTACCACTTTCAGAAAACCCCCCAACCCTCATCAATATGGGAGAACAAGATGTTCAAATGTAAATTATACAACAAGTAGATCCGAAGCAATCTGATTGGTCCCGAAGTCTTTTAGAACATGCTCAAATAAAGCAATATCACACGAGAGGGAGTGATGTTGTGCTTGTATATCATCATGGCTGTGATTATCTTCGAGGACTGAATCACAGCCATGGTGATATACAGCACAACACATGACCTCGAGTGTGATATTGCTTTTATACAACAGTTCTACATGTGCCTTTTATTTGTTAACACTAACAAGCGGCAACAGATTGTGATTTGTTTGTTCAATTAATAATATTTTTTGAGGCTGTGGTTGGTGTGCGGTTGCGGAGACAAGTGTGTCCCTGTCTCACTGCACATCCTTGTAACATCTGTGACAGCTGGTAACCCCCAGTGAATAACGATTTACCAAAACCCCATCTGTCCCAGCTGCTCTCTCCTGGGCTTCCTCATAACTTTTAGGAACTACAATGCTACGTGAAGAGCACCAACTAGCTGTTTGAACCTATGCTTACACTATACTTTATACAAATCCCACTTTAAAAACA
>NW_024703042.1:0-604 GCF_008729295.1 Plectropomus leopardus | reverse complement strand
TGATATGGCGTGTGTGTTGTAACTGTGTGTTGAACAATGTGTCTTGGCATGCTATTTTATGCTGGTTTGAGGTGTTTTCAGCTGTTTATGGGACATGTCATATTATGACATTGTCATAACCCGGCTCTTGGGCCATGACAAATCAGAAAGACGCACCAAAACAACAACTTAATAATCCAAGCAATTTATTTAACAAATTACGTTTAAATACAGCATTATTGAAAACAGATTGAATGGGATGTGATTATCAGTATATCAGGAATGTCAGATGTGTTGTGTGAGAGGGAATGTGATGTGTAGGGTGTTGTATGGTGCATAAATTATATGAATGAAACCAAAAAGCAACAGAAGGGCCACATCACCAGGGAGGGGTGCCTGCTGGAGAAGAGAGAGAGACAATTGTTAACTCGTCTTTTATACTAGAGTACTGGGACAAGGTGCTCCAAGAAAGCACTGATTAACCACTCATAATAGATAAACACTAGAAGACCCTGCAGGCAGGACTAAGAAACGGCAGGGGACATCACAACATTTTTAGTCATACTATAGCCTTGCCTTTTCGTCCATTTTTGCAACATGCATTATTGTGGTGTTTTTGGACGTT
>NW_024703041.1:0-898 GCF_008729295.1 Plectropomus leopardus | reverse complement strand
AGTGGAAATGTTGTGGTTAATTCGGCAAATAAACTCCAAATTCTGTTGGAGGATTTAACAATCACTACGTTATTTGTAAAATGAAAGTTGAAAGTTTGGCGCTGCATGAGCGATTGTACAGACTTTAAATTAAGCGATTTCTGAATGGGGTTTGGTTGGTGAGTGTGAAATGATTTACCTCCCACTCTGTCATGAAGTTCTTCACCTCCTCGGCCGATGCGCTTTTATGTCTCCTGAACTCGTCTTTCACATACTGGTCTCCGAGGGCTCTTAAATCTATCGGCAGGAACCGGTGCAGGACCAGGATCCTCTTGTACAATGACCGGACTTTGGAGACATGAGCCGCAGCCGCCATAAAGTCAAGTGACGCTAACTAACAGTTTGTATGTTAAAATAAAGCCTCTAAAAGCTGTACTGTGCTCCAAAAACTGTAAAACACATAACGTTTCTCAGTAACGGACACAAGAACCGGCACTTACAAACGAAGGGTGATTATTTAACTCACGTCCTTGTTTATCCCGGAAATGAAACTTCTTCTTTTGGCGGGTAAAAATATCTAACAGACACATTACCGCCACCTACTGAAGTGGAGGAGTAACTCCAGCAGGGAAAATAACCAGGAAAAAATCAAACTAAATTCTCACGGGTAAACTTGTGTGTTTTTAAGGAGTTAACCCTTCGAAATCTGAGCAAATTAGTTGTTTTTTTTTGTTTTTTTGTTTTTTTGTTTGTTTGTTTGTTTTTTTGTTTTTTGTTTTTTTTTTTCAAAAATAAGCTATGGGAAGAATGCAATGAGCAATAAAAGCAAGAAAATTAGAGTAAAACAAACAAAATGATTACAAACAATGAAAAACATAAAGCTGAAGAAATGGCCAAATACAAAATGACTCACTTCACA
>NW_024703040.1:0-997 GCF_008729295.1 Plectropomus leopardus | reverse complement strand
TAATATATTTTCTAATAATACGCCGGTGAGTCTGCAGTTTTCATATGTTTGTAGCTACTTTTTACAGAGTTTCATATTTTGATTATTACTAAAAATGACAGATATCAGTGACGGTCATCATCAGAAACTGTTAGATCAGAGATGTGCGTTTGTATTTCGGGCTCAGGTCACTGATTAACGCACATGTTCAGGGATCAGAGCAGGCGGATTGGATCTGAACACAAAAACACCTGATTGCTGCCTGACTCCTGTGTGGAGCTCCAGGACTGGTGGGTCCAACAAACCCAGGACTTTGACCCAGCAGACAGCTGTTCATGTCCTGTGTGCAACAAAAAGGCAACTCTGAGTTACTTTAAGTATTCATGTCTGAATTCACAAAATGTTCTTAACCCTGAGAAACCTGGATTGACATCACTTTAATTGTTTCTTTTTTAAAAACATGGCAAAAAAGCAACGTGCAAGAAAAGTTCTGAAAAATTCTAAGAAATTAGTAGATTTAGAAAATAATAAGGAAATTTGTTCAGAGAAATATTGAACTATTGATGTTTATCATAACTATATATGTAAAACTGTTAACAAATTGCTTTTTTTCTCCTTTTTTTTTAAACTTACCCCCTTTTTGTACTTGTATGCTCGTTTTTTATGTATGTGTTCATTTTTAGGTAATTTTCTTGTACTTAAAAGAAAAAAAATGCCATGCTAATTTTGGGGTCAATTCTTTTTTAGTGGCTCCTGGTCTTCTTCCCATGTTTTTGAAAGAAATCAAACCAATTTACCCAGGTCTCAAAGGGTTAACTTTCATAAGTTTCAAGGTATAAGGTAGATTAATTCATAGAAATGAAAATTTGTCCCTAAACAACTCAGAACAAACAAAGAAACTCACTTATTTTGACCCAAACCATCATGTTTTCCTAAATGTAAGCACCTCTGTTAATGGCGAAATGTGTCCTATGACTCCGTAGTATGAAGACGTGTTTAAAAACGTCCGATAGTCACC
>NW_024703039.1:0-2900 GCF_008729295.1 Plectropomus leopardus | reverse complement strand
TTTAAATTAGTTCAACCCAGTGATGGTCATTTAAGATATTTAAGCAAAAATGTAAACAAACCTCTCTAATGGTCCAGAAGTATTTGCCAGACAGGTCTTTGGGTGAAGCGCAGGTCTCCAGGTCATCCTCTCGGGTCAGTCTGCGGAGCCAGACCAGCTCACAGTTACAGTGCAGCGGGTTCCCACCGAAACTTAACACCAGCGCTGTGAGAGGAGAACCCTTCATCTTGGCGTACACCGGAATCCGCAGGAACAGCGGGTCTGGAGGAATCTTCTTCAGCTTGTTGGATGTCATGTCCAGTCTAGAGATAAAGACAGAGACAGATGAAGAGCAATCAGTCTATAACGGTCATTTCCTTTTGAGCCTTGTGGTGGGCAGGCAGATCCAGACACTCACACCATCGCAAATGTACTTGACAATTAAAATTTGGAGAACATATAACTTTTTTTCCTTTTTTTTTTACTAGAACTTAAAAATTAACTACACCCATGTATACTTTGAAACCTGGGCAAATTTCAAGAACAAGGGAAGCCGGCAATGAGCAACTTAACGAGAAATGACCCTCCCCCCCCAAAAAAAGAAGGCACAAGAAAATTCCCTTGAAAGTGGCACCACCCCGCCAGCCAATTAAAAAAAAAAACCCAAAGAAATAAAGGACATTTTTGGGCCATAAATTGCATCCTCTCTCCCAAGTAGTATATAAAGACAGAAATAAAGACACACAGAAACAATTAAATGAATGAATTAATAAAATAAAACAAGAAAATGAATAAAATGATTAAAAGTTTGTAAAAATAATTAGGAATATATAATTCTGATAACATTTTATTAAAAATATATAACTCTGGACAATTTCCTCTAGCTCAATATTTTTTTTCTAAATTTGCTTTTTTTTTTTTTAAGTTTCTTGTCAAGTTGCATACTGCTTTTTTTCCCCATGTTTTTGAAACAAATCAAAAGTTCAAAGGTTTAGGCACTTGCAAAAGGTGTCTAAATGCAACACAGGAAAAGTGATGCTGGTCCAGGTTTCAAAGAGTTCATTTTCAATGAGTCAAATGACATTAACATCAGAGGGGCTTACTCCTGGTGACAAACTCAGAGTTTTTTGATTTCTCACTCAGCTTCTAGTTTTGGTGTTACATTCAGTTTAGTTTAATAAACAAACTCTCATGAACCCCCTGCACACTACCCGCTCAGCACCAAACGGCCGACAGACACAGTTAGAGACGAGCTGCTGAACATAGTGAAGCATTTAGCAGCTAAAGAACCAGAATCATCTCTCAGGAGTTAGCGCAGACTGAAAAACAAAGCTAAAAAAGTAAGTAAAGTAAATATTGTATTTAGATCCATTAGGTTGACACCAACACCACTCCAGATGATTGATAATGTTGCTCTGAAACTGCTGGATGTGTTAAAAGGCAATCGCCTGTTAACACATTATCGATAACAACTTTAGAAAGTGATTATATGTTAGGGCTACGTGTCTGTCAGCATGTTTAAGCGTTATTCTGCCCCCCTTGAGGCCAGGATCAATTAATGCAGCTTTAAATGTCAGATTTTAAGGTCAATCTCACCATAAGGATCAAAGTACTCTTTATGCAGGAAGAAAAGTCCTCTGTAGAGGAAGAAAAGATGTCTTTATCAGCAGAAACTGTGCCGGAATGCAATGTGGCCCCATGACATAATATGTTGTGAACAAGGAGTACATATTAATGTGTTCAAACTATCTCTCTCCAGCTAGACATGCAAAATCAGCAGCTGAGTTGGAGATGATTGTACTCTTCTCTGAGGCATTCTGACCAACATGAAAAACATATCTAATTTAAAGTAAAGCAAGATGGGGCAGGTTGAAGGAAACTGGGCTCACACGAAAAGTAAAACTGCACCGCATCACAAAATAACATCACACTAATGAGATCTAACAGTAGACAATTATTCCAGGGTGTTTTTTTTTTTGTCATTCAGCCACAGCACCATCTCTGGGAATTGGAACAGCAATTTGTCGGCCAAAACATTGCACCTGATGACTGGTAATAATGTAGGCGATTCAAACATTCACTGTCGTCAGCAACAAACACAGGGAAGTCTATTTTCTCCCAAAGTCCCAGCAGAAATATTCAACAACAACGATGACTTAACAAGAAGTTAATAGCTGTTGAGAGCAGCGACCATGCTGCACTTTACAAATTTCAATTATGTTATTTCATGGGCAGCAGCCGCGTGGTGTGTTCATTTGTGAGTGTGTGAGCAAACACTCACCTGTACACACGGATGGATTTAGAGTTACACAAGCTGGTCCATAAGTTTTGTGTCTCCAGGGCAAAAAGAACCCATTACAGCCCTTTTTAATAAATGCTTGACTATTTATCAAAAACCTGGCTGATTTTCCATCTTGCACGTCGGTGACTGTTGGTTGTTTGGGCGTAAATTGAAATTGATTACTGTTAATGGGGTTGAAATGTTATTTTGTGCCGGTAGAGTAAAATTACTCATTGCACAGATGCAACCACGTCTAATAAGAACAATCTTTATTTCCAAAAACACAAAGGCCAACTAGAAGTGCTTAACAGGGCAGAAGGCAGGAATAATAAAACACAAAACAAGTGAAAGACAGTAAAAGACATTTTCTTTAATAAGGGAGGTGTCACAGGTTAAACAGCAGCTGCTAGATAGCAATCCTGCACAGAATATAATTATCCAACTTGTTGTCATTCCCAGGGCGTCAAATACAGCAGCCTGGTCAGGGGCTCTGGGCTTCTGTTATCACTGCACATGAGTCGTCCTGATCAGATGCCCGAACCACCTCAACTGGCCCCTTTTGATGCGAAGGAGCAGCAGCAGCTCTACTCTGAGCTCCTCCCGGATGTGCGCGCTGCTCACCCTATCTCTAAGGCTGAGC
>NW_024703038.1:0-780 GCF_008729295.1 Plectropomus leopardus | reverse complement strand
TACTGTATAATGTGATACCATGGAACTGTTTTTTTTAGGTGATAATCTTCCTGCTCAGTTTTTGTTGAGGTTTTTTGACAGTTTTCAGTTGGGATAAGAGCTGTGCAGGTTTACTAGTTTTTCTGCACACGGCGATCACACAAACTCGTGGTGACAATACGGCCAAAAATATCTGTTACTGTAAGAAGCCACATGACTCGAATCACCGGAAACTACCCGACCAGCACCGAGTTTATTGCATCGCAGTATTAAAGTCGGTCTGTGAAAAATCAAAAAATCAAACATCACAATATTTTTAATCAAATATCTCAATATACATATACCAGAAACACCGTAGGGCTGAATATTGGTGCTTCCACAAAATATTTACATCATGAGATTTTTGACAAATTATGATCAGGAATGTTTTCTACAGATTTGGGAACAGTCACTGTGTGGAAATTGCATCTTGGAAATGCAAAAGTTACTAAAAAAAACCTGCACGCTCTTCATCAGATCGTGTGATGAAGAGCGTGCAGCTGAAAACGTCACCTCGGAGGTGACGGACTTTAATATTTTAGGAGTATAGTTTAGTGTGTGGACTGTTTTTCATCTCCAAAATTGTATACTGGCACAAATGCAAATCATTTCCTCTGTTATTAACAGCGAGTTAAACACTGACAAAGATCTGAAATGTTTGAGGAGAGCAGTTAGTTCAGCCAGTGCGTGTGTGTGTGTGTGTGTGTGTGTGTGTGTGTGTGTGTTTTATTAATTCTTTCCACACCGGGGGAGGGGCGGGGT
>NW_024703037.1:0-738 GCF_008729295.1 Plectropomus leopardus | reverse complement strand
AAGTGTCTTAATGCAGCACAAGAAAACTGAAACTGATCCAGACAATCCAAAAATTATCCAAAATCCAAAAAATAATGCCTTTAACTCTGTTTTTTGCAAATAAAAATTAGCACCGTTACAGTTAACAATAGCTGTAAACGCACTGTGCTAACTAAGCTAGCAGCTATCAATAGGGTTATCGCCACGTTTTTGTCCAAATATGGTCATCTGTGGTTCCAAAAGCAAAATGGCAAATGACCAAATTACCAGAATCGAAGCTTTAAAAGTCTGCAAACAATGTGTGACGTCACGGTAGTTACTTCCATTATTTTATGCACTGGTGCACGGGTGGTCATGTGGGTGGCGGGCTGTTTGGCCTCCTGTGTAAGCGAGCGGGTGGGCGTGTGTTGTGCTGTCAGCCTGATGTTCGCTGGGTGAGCGACCGGTTGACTGGATGATTCGACAGCTGGCTGCGGTGGTAGAAGTAATCAGAGAGAGAGAGAGAGATGCCCGAAACGTTCATGATGGCAGTGATGCAGTTTGACATGTGGAACACTAAGTGTATTAATCCGGCGTGCCGCGGCCCCGTCACCGTGCATCTGTCTGCTCCGCTGACGCCGGCTCACTGTGTGAGTGCATGTGTGAAAGTTGCTTTTGTACGAGCGTGTGCAGTTTGGAGTCTGTGTGGGTGTGTGCACAAAATTGCTAACGTGTGTGCACATGCGTGTGTGTGTGTGTGTGTGTGTGTGTGTGTGTGTG
>NW_024703036.1:0-877 GCF_008729295.1 Plectropomus leopardus | reverse complement strand
TGAGATAAAATTCTGAAATGTTGCACACTTAATCTACCATGAAAGCAGGCATTTAATTTATTTTGCAAGTATATATTTACAGCAGCGTCCACGGTGAAGTGGACAAAAGTTCCTTCACACATTTTGGTGTAAAAGCTGCAGCACGTATGAATTATGAATTGGTTATGAATGGTCTCTTTAGCGCCACCATGAGGACTGATGGCTCGTGTTTGCAGCTGAGGAGGTTTGGCATGAGACTCGACCGAAGAGCAAAGTTTGCTGTATTTTAATGCTTGAGAAGTTCCTCTGAATAATAACAACAAAAACACGAGGAAAACACGAGGAACCGGCAGCAAACTGTTACTTATATCATAGATGTAAAAATGTGTGTGTGTGTGTGCGTGCGTGCGTGCTGTCAGACTCTGCAGGTGTTGGTGCACGGCGAGGGACCAGACGTGACTCCAGTGAAGGTGTTGAACTGCGACACCATCTCACAGGTCGGTGTTTTCTGCTTTATCTGACGTCACGAGACAAAAAGTTCATTTCAGCTCAACACAGCTGATTCAAGAATTCACGCAGAAAATGTCTGACCACTGAACTTAAAACTGTGGAGATTTCTGGAGTCTGTCTTTAGTTTCCGTCCTTTATTTTTTGGTTTAAATGTGATTTAATGTCAGTGTTTTGTGTCGGTTTCATTTCTGTTGGGTAAGAGGTTCACTGTGTGTCCTGCAGGTGAAGGAGAAGATCATCGATCAGGTTTACAGGAATCTGCCGTACTCACAGAGACCCAAGGTGGAGAGTGTCGCTCTGGGTGAGAAACACACACTCACTCACACACACACACACACACACACACACACACACACACACACACACACACACACACACACTGAAAAAC
>NW_024703035.1:0-951 GCF_008729295.1 Plectropomus leopardus | reverse complement strand
CACACACACACACACACACACACACACACACACACACACACACACAATCACAAACACAAACACAATCACAAACACACACAGAACTTATCATGGGGAAACTGACAACAGGCTTTCAGGAATAAGTTGAAGGAGGAAGCCTGGGAGTCTTGCTCTGCTTTTATCTGTCACTAACACACACACACACACACACCCATACACACACACACACCCCCACGCGCACACACACAAACACTCACACACACACGCACGCACACACAAACACTAATGCTTTCCTGTAGATTCCACAGAGTCAGCAGCACTCCCAGATCAAACATTTTAATTTCTTAGCCTATGAAGTGTCAAAAGATCGTTACAAATTCAGATGTGTCATTTTGTCAGACCACCTAGGGCTACATGATATGCAGCAATGTTGTTTTATTTTTATTATTGCACTATTGTTGTGTAGTGCAAGAGAGAAAATCAACAAATTTGACATTTCTCAGTTGGGAAGAAAGTTATGTTAACACCCAATAGTGAGATAAAGTTTAACTACTTGTTGTCTAAAACTTTTTTTTCTTTTAGAACATGTTCCACTACTCGACAGACGTGGAGGGAGGCGGCGTGGTGAAGATCCCAGTGGCTCATGGAGACGACGCTTGGAAAGTTTACTTTGATGAGGTGCAGCAGGACATCGTGGATGAGTTCGCCATGCGCTACGGAATCGAGTCCATATACCAGGCCATGACGTAAGCTCAGTGTTAAAATGTGTGTGTGTTTGTGTGTTTGTGTGTGCGTGCGTGTGTGTACATGAATATGCAAGTACGCCGGGCACTCAAGTTCTCCATGATGTCAGATGATTGTGTGCATGTGTGGGTTAATCAAATCAGGAAATACTTGACATTAGTGTGTTTGTGTGTAGCATTTATAGGCCTCTGTGTGTGTGTGTGTGTGTGTGTGTGTGTGTGTGTGTGT
>NW_024703034.1:0-926 GCF_008729295.1 Plectropomus leopardus | reverse complement strand
AGAAAAATAGTCAGTTAGGTCTTTATTTCAAACATGCCAAATAAAATAGGGAAACAAAATTAAATATAAGCAGGAAAAACCACCAGAATGCCTGTCGGTTATGTTTGGTAAACAAACATATTTCATGTCCAAAAAGAAGTAGGAGGAAGTTAATATCAAATCTCTCTTTAGATGAGAAGATTAATCCCATTTTTGCGTCACATGCTTGATATAAAGCCAGTTAGCTTAGCTTAGCACAAACACTGGAAACGGATATAAACAGTTAGCGTGGCTCCATCCAACAGTTACAGAATCCACCGACCTGCATCTCTGAAGCTCATTAATAAACATGTTATAACTTGTGTGTTTAATCCATACAAAACCCAAAGTGCAAAAACAATTTGTTGTGTTAAGTGTTAAATATTTTTGTGTTTTCTGTCGTCACGCCGTTGCCTCACATTTTCACACAACTGTAACTACACATCCCTGCTCAGGCTGTTCTCACAAACTGTTTTTCCTACAAAGTGTAATGCACTCAAATTCATACATATCCCACGTGTTTTGAAAGGCTGTGAACAAATGACCAATGCATTTAATGCAAGCATCTGTCAGAATTTTCCATTTTATTGTTGTTTTTTTTTGTATTTCATGTAAAGCTTCTTTGATTGCTCTATAAGTCCTATCAATCAATTAATTAATTCATTGCACATGTAAACGAAGAAGTTATCCCACGCAGTCTTCTACTGCGAGTTTACGTTAATTACGTGACTGTATATTAAGAACGTAAGCGATATCTTCAAAATGCATAAAACTCAATGTGGAGATGACTGTGTTTCCACTGAACAGGGCTGGGTGATAAAATGATAAGCTCTCATTATTATTACCAGGGGCAGATGTAATGTTTTGGGGGCCCGGGGCCACAAGCACATGAGCTTATTTTCAGCCTT
>NW_024703032.1:0-828 GCF_008729295.1 Plectropomus leopardus | reverse complement strand
CAGAAACCACACCCCCGGCTCACAGTTCAGATGAAGAAGTCCTCTCCTCCATGCAAAAACAGCGCAGCATTTCCGACTCTCAGATCAGCTGACGAAGTCCTCCGTTCTTCCCCGCAGAAGAACAAAGTCCCAGTTCAACTTAAGAAATCTTCTGCTCCACACCGCCAAAGTGCCACCAGGCAAACTCACAGTTCAGCTGGGTAAATCCTTGGCGGGCTTCACCAAAGAAACCAGACGACCGTGGCGGCCAAGTTTACCTACTTTCCCTGATGAGTCGTCTTTTAACTCCACTTTATGTTGACCAAAATACACACATACACACTAATACTAACCTCAATACACTTGTTAATGAGGAACAGCGTGGTAGTATTTCTTCTACAACTAAAAATACACTCTGTTCATTACAGTGCACTCTTCCCAGTGCTAACTTAGCTGCTGCTTCATGCTGTGTTGTCCGTCTCTAAAACAATAGAACAAACCCACATGACTTCTCTGAATGCAAATCTCGCGATATTTTACTATTTACCTTTAAAATGAATTTAAGATGCATTTATCTTCTTTTTAACTGAAATCTCCATGAATTTATTAATATTCACTGTCTCTATTAAGTGTTATGAAAACAACCTTAAGTGTTATGAAAACAATGTTAATTTCACTTCATTTCTTATATTATTAGGTCTGTCCTCCCTTATGAGGCACTACCTTTATTTAACCCCTCATTTTCTCACAGGGGCTACACCCAGTGGCGGTCCTGGCTAGTTTTGCGCCCAATATTATAACAATATTATTGAATACAAAAGTTTACAAGAATATAGATAACACAATAAC
>NW_024703031.1:0-946 GCF_008729295.1 Plectropomus leopardus | reverse complement strand
TTGTGTACTAAAATGTGGTGATGTGTTTATGAAAATTCAATGAAATACTGCTAAAAACGTAGCATGATGCCCAAAATGTGTTCCGATGTGAGCGCTCGTCCGCGGTGTGTGATTCTGGCGTGCCATAAAATCTCAAGATAAATGATTGATTGTAATGAAAAACAGTGCCATTCTAATAGATATTGATCAGGAAATGAGAGCACATCCAACCAAGATCTGAAAATCCTCTCCGGACGTAAAGCACTGCGCAATAATTCTGCTTCGATATCGATCCGATTGCAAAAATACAAATACAATCTGTGTCTGACAGCTTGCTTCAGGTGGGAGGAGACAGGTAGAAACTCTGTGTTTCTTTATATGTTCACAGTCAGTTACCATGGTGATTGATGCAGAGTCAGTTACCATGGCGACTGACTCAGAGTTTGACTTAACTCTCTTTCTGGACAGTTTCTCTCTCTCAGAGTTTTCACGTCACCTGCTTTCTGGGAAACCCTCCAGGTGTTGGTGTGTCGTGTTTGTGACGGTCTTTCATGTCGTGCGTGTTTTGCAGCGTGTCTCGTTGACTGACAGCCCGTCACACTTCATCCCGCTCGCTCCTCCATCTCTGCTAAAATCAGGACGTCCGGGCTCCAGAGGTGGCGAGCAGTAAACCCGCCCTCCGGGCCCCGAGGCACCCCAAAACTCTTTCAGCTTCTCTCGCCCGATACCGAGCCAAAATCTGCCCCAGATTCGAGCCACTTTTGCCAAATTCTTTCACTGCATTGAGAGAGCTGCCTGTGCGTCAGGATGACGGAGACGGAGAGCAGCTCCGAGCGAGCGAGCGGCGTTCCTGAACACCAGGCAGCGTTCAGCACAACAAGCTGTTACGTAACGCCGTGAAGTGGAAAAAGGTCTCTTTTCTGTGGCTGTGTGGGCAAAACTGTGTGTGTGTGTGTGTGTGTGTGTG
>NW_024703030.1:0-688 GCF_008729295.1 Plectropomus leopardus | reverse complement strand
AATACAGCTCAAAAAAACAAACTTATATCAGTTTTGGTTATTTTTTTTACAAAAGATATCTGCGTATTTTGTTTTGTCTGTGATTATTTCACTGGTTCACAGCAGCCAGGGCTCAGGTGGGAAAAGGGTGATGTCATGTATTTCCCTGCACCTATCAGAGTTTAGCATAATTTAAATCAAGGTCAGATGAGTCAGTAGGTTGTTCTCTTGTGCTCCCAGGTCACTGCAAATTCAGTCTGAATAAACCACGTCTGTAAAGTCCCGATGAAGCTGAGTTTGATGAAGCAGTCTGATTATCTTCAGAGGCTGTTTTCTCACTGATGTATTATTTCATAATGTATAATTATTTATTATACTAAGGCACAGAAAAAAACAAGTGTCTCAGTTGTAGTATCACTCATTGCTTTTATACACTGGCACTTCATTCGCAAAGATGTTCTGTTTGTAGTGACTACGGGTTTGATCACATTGCCTTATTTGGAAACAGAGACTAAAAAAACAGAATATGCAGCTGGTTGAGACACAACTAACACGGGTACAACAAAGCACATGCAATAGCAAGTACAGAGAACCAACGGCTCAGTCATGTAGTTACATCACCACAACCGAAGTCAGAGGTGCTTTCAATTACTTACACACACACACACACACACACACACACACACACACACACACACACAGGAAGTGG
>NW_024703028.1:0-3799 GCF_008729295.1 Plectropomus leopardus | reverse complement strand
TTTTTTTTTTTTGACAGTTTTCATCTACACCTCCCAGGCCTTTTTAAAAACTAATGTTCAGGTCATTTTCTTTTCATTTCTTCTCTTATAATTTCTTGACATTTGTGGTAAATTTTGTGCCATGTGGATTATTGCCTTTTTATCCATGTTTTTTTTTTTTCTTCTTTTTCAAAGAAATCCAACCAATTCACTCAGGTTTCAAAGGATTAAAAATGGTGTCAGGTCTTAATCATAGCGATGAAGCATACTTTCAACCAAAACTTACCCTTCTGTTTTCAGTCCTTTGTTATTCTGACCGATTATGATAACAGTTCTTTACTGTGATACTGCAGTATTTTCTGAGATGGTTATTGTACCATAAAAAACTAATTCCATCGCAACCCTACTCTTCACATATACCATCAGTCCTTCCAAACCCTTGCATGTATTTTTTCACTTCCATTGTCTCTGCCTTTGGGTATTTGAGTTCAGGGTCAGCTGCTGAGGTGCAGTTCTGCAGCTGGTGGGGATTCAGAGTCTTGCTCATGGACACTTCAGTAGGGGTGTCCAATCATTTCTTCACATTTCTTCACCATCCAACATGTGCTGATAGCCAGTCTCACGCTCCGTTTCTCTGCAGCTGCACTGAGCACACTTCAAGTACGCAGAAATCAGTGAAGCCAATCCAATTTAGAGACGATATGCTCAACAATTAAACAGCATTAACCTGACTGACAGCTTTCCTTTAGAGGGCACTCAGCCAATTTCACATGTTAAAGTCAGTTTCATTAGTGCAGCGAGCACTACGCATGCTGTGAAAACACTCGCACGGTGTGTGAATCTGGAGTTGTTTTATCAAGTCAGAGAGCGACGCAAGTGACATCACCAGAGTACCTCATTAATTCATAACAGACAGACGGAGATACAAACTGGGGCATTTAAAACTGGAAGCGGCAGGGAGGGTCTAATGAAAAGATGCTATGGAGTTGAAGTTAAAGTGTAGGATCCAGTGTTTTGGGGGGTTTGATCAGGGATGTCAAGGGTTAACAGTTGATCAGTGCATATTTTAAATGCAGAGAATACTTTTGATTATGAACACATCTCTCAATAGGTTAATTTTGCTACTCTTCAGTTTACTGCGGTTGCGTACCAACCGGATCTGATGTGAGCGATGTTGCTGCGCAGTTCTTTCTGCATTTCCCATCAGTAACATTGTGCTGATCCAACTGCGTTTCTGTGAAACATTGTGGCCACCCTACAGTCTTCAGCCAGGTTACACTGGTGAGTAAGTGGCTCAATTTTGAGCCTCAAACCCCTCTTTAGCATTATTATCACAAGCTGCATTTACACTGCCTGCTCAAGGCGGGAATATCACGCCGTTATGCTGCCTCGCCATTCTAACAGTAATTTGTCAATTCATATATTTTCAAAGCATATGAATTGACAAATTACTGTGACTCTGTTCCTTAAAAATGTTGGCTCCTGTTGCTGGGATGCGCTGTTTATGTTTTATTGTGGTGACTTATAATTAAGCTTCCTTTGTAATATTGTCAAATCTACATGCTGAAGAAAAGGCGTCTGACCCGAAACATCCATGTGGCAATAAAAAAGTTATTATTTTATTATTGGAGTGCTGCCCTGATCTTTACTGCATTGATATCACTTTGAGGAATCACACAGTCTCAAAAAGTTCAATCAGGAGTGAGCGCGTTGTGTCTTATATTTCAGGAAACAGAAACATCTGTGTAAAGAAAATGAAAACTGTAAAATATAAACACAGCTACAAGGTAGTAGATATTCACAATACAACAGCAACATCAGCAACAAGGTTTGACAACATTAAGACTCATCAGGTGTGTGTGTTTATGATGGCCATGTGATTGGGTCGATTTTAGCCATGATACTATCTTGAATTTAAATCCGGTAAAGCTGCAGCACTCTTATATAACTAAACTCAGCAAATCTGTGCTGTATCGCAGTCACCTGTCAGTTGTCATAGTCCTTCTGTGATCCGAGCGCAGTGATATAAACTCTGCTTTTCTGACTGATGCTACAGTGATGGCAACTCTACTGCTTTTTGTCCAATGCTTGATTGTTTGATTGCAGATAAGCGAATGAGAACAATGTTTTTAGGTTTTTTTGTGACCTCAATTATTCAAATCCATTGTAGTTTTTCAGCTTCGATGCTACGTCTGAATCGTGTTTGTGCAGATCACATTCCCTGTGCTGCTGTCAGTGGTGCTGTATTATCAGTGTAAGTGCTGTATCCACACATGTAACCTCAGGCAGCAGATGTCACTGGTAGTAAAAAACTGGAAGAGGCTTATGTGGCAGCCTGTAATGCCTCTGCCAACCTAATGCCCAATACCCTGCCCTGCCCGCCAGCGTGTGTGTGTGTGTGTGTGTGTGTGTCTGTGTGTGTGTGTGTGTGTGTGTGTGTGGTGGCTGCCTGATGATCCAGTCCAGACTAGATGCTCTCTGCTTCCTCTCAGACTCACTGTGGGCCCTTTCTGTGTAGGAAAGACTGCCAACTGTTGAAGCATGCTGCCTTTTTGTTTGATTATTGGTGTGTGTGTGTGTGTGTGTGTGTGTGTGTGTGTGTGTGTGTGTGTGTGTGTGTGTGTGTGTGTGTGTGTGTGTGTACACACAAAGGCCAATGTGACAGGATGCTCTGATTTTGGTTAAAGAAAGCTGACTGTCTGGGTGTAAATGTGGCTGAAGAAAAAAAAAAAACAGGTGGCTGCTCTGTTTGTCCATCTGTCCCCTCTCTCACAGCAGCTGTCTGTCCTTTCCCCTTTCTCCTCTGTGTGTTGTCTTTGCTCAGGTCGAGGGTCACAAACTACAATCTGTACAAGTCGGTCAGTCCGTACTTTCCCGTAAAACACACTTGGCGTTACCTATAGTAACGCTCTTTGTGCGGTTATTTGCATGTGTCTGCTGGACGCAGCAGAGAAGTAGCTCTGTGTTTCAGTGGCTTTTTGAGTGTTTGAGGGGCATGAGGTCGTGCTGATGTGTTGCTTCGAGTGGAACCGCTGTGCCAGTTTTAGTGCCCTTAAAGTGCTCTATTTTTCTTTAAATTCTAGAAATCAAATCTCATGGAAAGACCCAACTCAAGTGTGAATGCACACATCATACTGTGTGCCATAGAGCTCCATTGTTGTTAAAAAATCATCGATGAGACAGACTGTCGCACTGGTTGACATGTTCCTTTATCACCAACAACACACATTAAGCTGCAGAAATTGGTCAATAAATCAGCAATTATTATCAAGTAATCAATCATTTTTTTCCATTCATTCTCTTATTTAAACTTCTCCTTGTCTAAACACAACATATTCTCACTCCCGACTCGTCAAATAACCAGCTTGGTCAGTGGCCCTAGAGCTATGACGCCCTAGGCACCACTCTCGTCCCTTTTGGATGTTCAGGGATGGCATGTTGTTTTACCGTATAAACAGTGCCTGCTCGTTACATGCATACACTCTTTAAAATATTAGTGATGACCCGATCTAGTTCTTTTGCCCCCGATCCCGAACTGAGGCATCAAATATTGAGTATCTGCCGATACTGAGTCCTGATCTGATACTTCTGATAATACAGCTGCACAATGCAAGTACTTCAAAGTTATTAAAATCATCCAGTGTGTTTGCTTATCATTTTACTGCAAAGCGAAACTGTGTAAAAAAGATCCAAATATTTCCTAGTAAGGAAAGGTATCCGTGTCAGAAGCATAACTTGAGCTTTGATCAGTCAGAACTAGGGCTGCAGCTAACGATTATTTTGATAATCGATTTATCGGTCAATCATTTTTTTTTTTTTT
>NW_024703027.1:0-716 GCF_008729295.1 Plectropomus leopardus | reverse complement strand
ACGGAAGGCCAGTTCTGTCCTGGGATGCCCACTTGATCCAGTGCATGTGGTGGGAGAAAGGAGGATGATCACCAAGCTATCCATGCTGGAAAACGACTCCCACCCCATGCATGACACTGACTGCACTGGAAAGCTCCTTCAGTGACAGACTGCTCCATCCAAAGTGTGTGAAGAAGCGGTACTGCAGGTCCTTCCTTCCTGCTGCTGCTGTCAGACTATACAACCAGCACTGCTACCAGTAGACCACGCACATACACCGACTGGACTGGACCAGAGGTGCAGTTTTTCTTATGTGCAATTATCTTCTATGTGCAATTTGTGTACATATTTTTTATATGTTTTTGTCTAGACTGTTGAGTTGGTGGAACCTTGCAATTTAAAAGAAAAAACATTTTGGACAGTTTTTTCAACACACTATAATATAAACTGCTTCAACATGCTGTACTATGACTTTTTTCAGCATTTGGAGTAATCACTTTATTGACAATATCTCAACACACTATAGTATGGCCTTTTTTTTCCATACTTTACTTTTGCTTTAAAACACTTAAACTATTCACTATTTGGACCATTTTTTCAACATGCTACGCTAAAGAGTACAAAGACATGCTATATCAAGACACATCATAGTATAGAATGTCTAATGAACATCCTCATGGCAAAAAAAATCTCAAATATTGACATGTCCAAAAAATGGCTGAAGACCTCATAATATA
>NW_024703026.1:0-879 GCF_008729295.1 Plectropomus leopardus | reverse complement strand
CGGCACCACACACACACACACACACACACACACACACACACACACACACACACACACACACACACACACACAGAAAAATGTCTACACTTACTGACACATGCACACAAAACTTTCATCATATAAAACACATAAATCACAGCTAAACAAGAATATTTAGAAAAAGTATAAAATGCAGCTCCGTAATAACTGACAAACATAAACCATGTCCCAAATCACATACTATCTTTTTTTTAACTCTCGGTGCCCACTGAAACCGCCTTTACAAAGCATGCACTGCTGCGTGGTGCATATACAAGTGGGACATCCTATTTTAGTCACTTTATCTTGAACTTTGACCCTCCTATAAAGCTATAAGTTACACTGAACACACGTAAAGATAAAAGATAAAACACTAGGCGAGATGTTACGTCATAACTCATGGACAGATGTGCAGTATCATGAGAGCTGCGACTCACAGTGAGGTTCATGAAGTTGAGGAACTTTTTCAGCATTTCTGTCATGATGGAGAAATCTCCTTTCGGCAGGTTATCTCTCACAGTAGTCACATTCAACTGGTGGACAGAAAGAGAGACACAGAGAGACAAAACACACACTTAATAAAGAACCAGAAAAATATCACAATACCAGCCTCGACCACCAGTGTGTCAATGTGTGAATGTGTGAATGTGTGAATGTGACACGTAGCACTTTGAGTAGTCGGAAGACTAGAAAAGTGCGACACAAGTGCAGCTCATTTACTATTTATTTTGTTTTTCTGGTTAAATGAAGGTTAAATCAATAAAACAGCCGTAATAAGAGAGATATTCAGTGCATTAATTTTGTTCTTGTTATTTGTGTGTGTGTGTGTGTGTGTGTGTGTGTGTGTGTGTGTGTGTGTGT
>NW_024703025.1:0-687 GCF_008729295.1 Plectropomus leopardus | reverse complement strand
AATTATAATTAAAAAATATATTTAAAAAGGTTTGCTTTAAAAAAAGAAATAACATCGTCTGCTGCCCTTAGGTCTTCAGGCAGGCTGTTTCACAGAGGAGGAGCATAGTCATAAAAAGATGCCTCACTGCCAGTATTTTTTCTAACTTTTGGGACTATTAAAAGATCTCAGACCTAAGGGTTACAGAGACTCCACTGATAGAAGCAAATCTGAAACATAGCTCGGACCAAGACCGTTAAGAGCTTTAAAAATAAACTCTAAACTCTTAAATAAACTCTTTAAATTTTAATTTAAGCTATTATAACTAGAGCTATACACAGTTTAGTAAATCTACAACCTCACATTATGACTTTGATTTAAAGCTTGATGAAATGTCAGTCGAAGTAAAACAAAAAAAAAAAAAAAGACATTCTCAGATGGAGGTCTGTGGGAAAAATATTTAGCCTACCAGTGGTAATCAGGGTCAAAGATTAGTAATCTCTGTAAGATATCAGTCCAAATAAATCTGTCATGAACACAGTCAGTCAAGAGGGATAAATGAGTGGATTTGTTAAGTTGTAGACTCGATTAGAAATTCCTGCCCTGTCATCACGCTCACTGGGCTTTTAAATCCCCTTTGTAGTCCCACTTGTCCTTATAATGACCCTCTTGAACACACACACACACACACACACACACACACACACA
>NW_024703024.1:0-678 GCF_008729295.1 Plectropomus leopardus | reverse complement strand
GCTACTATACACGAGTAAGCTATGCAAAGAACGCAAACATAGCCAGAGGATTTGTTCCCTGAACACAGATGTATTCACAGCAACAACACAATGAGGGGCTTTATTCTATTTTTACATGAATACAACTTTGATCCAGAAATCGATTCACAATTCATAGATTTTATCAAAATGTCATGACATTGAGCGTACAAAGAAGAGGGATGTTCTGTGGTTTTATGAGGTCTTATGGCTTTACCCCCAATGGTTCTTCATTTTCTTCTTGACTTTTGTGTGTGTGTGTGTGTGTGTGTGTGTCCTGTCCTCAAGTATTCTCTGACTTCCAGTTTTTGACATCAGGGGAGGTTTTACCAGCTGCTGCAAAATTTAAGTTGTGAATTTTGCTTGAATGCCTTGGGGCATTTCTGTTGATTGAATCAAACTGAGTTTCTTTCAGCAGATTCCTCATATGAACTCCAACGGTACTTCATGTACTCTCATAATTTTAAAACACATTTGGTTTCTCATAATTTTTGTGACAGGACGCTGGTCCCACAGTTTTGCCAATAAGACTAACTCTGCACATGGAGCCATACAGACCCAAACTCTGTTCTCTTTCTATTAATCTCAATTTCTATACAATGTCTATTTGTTCATCTATCTATCTATCTATCTATCTATCTATCTATCTATCTATCTATC
>NW_024703023.1:0-978 GCF_008729295.1 Plectropomus leopardus | reverse complement strand
TGTCGAAGTTCTGATTTTACCCAAATTAAGGTTGGATGAACCATAAGATACCATAAGATACTGTAAAATACAGTTCAGTACAATACAGTACAGTGCAGTAGGGTATAATACTATACAATATGATATGATATGGTATGATAAGATACAATGTGATGCGATACAATAAAGTACGATATGATACGATACAATGCCGCTACGATACGATACGATACGAATACGATAATCTTTTGCATTATTACTTCAGCAAAGGGACATCAAAGCAAGGTATGTACAAGATAAAATAATACTAAAAGAACAATATAAACAGCATAAACAAGATGCAAAACTCAACAGTTAAAAAAAAAAACCTAAGTTAAAGTTACACCAATTACACAAGGATAACTGCACAATAACACGTTACAATAATAAAACTGCATTATGCGATACAGGCTCCAAGAGACTTTTTTGTAGGTCTTGGGGTGTTACACAGGCCTCCGAAGTTTCACAGCTTTAAGTGAAACCTGCTGTGGGGGCTGCTTCAGTGAAAATGACTGAAACATTTCCTCCCTCCAACATACAAGACCGGTCCCTAAATATATCAAAATACATAAAAAGAAACTTTAGTAAGAGCAGTGACTGATTCTTAATAAGAAATAAATGTGGAATATAAAATCATGACACACAGCTGCAGACTAACAGTCACTCTGACGGTCAGGACTGTGGGAGATGACAGCATGGCGTCATCATTCAGGAGGACTTTTCCATGTTAATGATGACCATAAAAGGAGTTACACCACCAGGAAGAGTGTGTGTTGGCGTGTGAGTGTGTGTGAGTGTGAGGGCTGCCCCAGCATGTGTGTGTATCAGTGTGTGTTTTTTTCCAACACCTGTAAAATCCTCCAGCAGTGATTAGTCAGCACTGAACGCCCAGCGAGCTGTTTGTCCTGGCTCAGTGTGTGTGTGTGTGTGTGTGTGTGTGTGTGTGTGTGTGTGTGTGTG
>NW_024703021.1:0-475 GCF_008729295.1 Plectropomus leopardus | reverse complement strand
GAGCAGGCAGGCCACACATCTACCAGTCACGGGCCTCTCTCTCTCTCACACACACACACACACACACACACACACACACACACACACACACACAGGCGAGACAATATGTGTGCCCATGCATGCCTTGACTTAAGCCTTTTGTGAGGCGCTGTTGGCCTCCCACCTGGTTTCTCTCCTCTGTCTACTCTTATACAGCGAGTGTGTTTTTGCCTTGTAAGACTAAACTTATGATTGAGGCTTGGTGGGATGCAGTGTGTGTGTGTGTGTGTGTGTGTGTGTGTGTGTGTGTGTGTGTGAGAGAGAGAGAGAGAGCAGCAGGAATTGTAACAGGGCAGCAGGAGTGTTGGTAATGGCTGGTCAGCTGGTATGGCGAGTATTCAGGGCGGGGGCAGTGCATTGTCCTCTCATAGCTCCAACAATGCCCCTCTGAGCAGGCAGGCCACACATCTACCAGTCACGGGCCTCTCTCTCTCTC
>NW_024703020.1:0-478 GCF_008729295.1 Plectropomus leopardus | reverse complement strand
TACAACCGAACTGAAGGGAGCTTACATTTTTACATTTTTCACAACAGTGGGAAGAAAGGAGTATGAAACATTAATGGAGTTGTCAAAGTCTGCTCTCATTGGGGTTATAAATTCAATGCATTTGTGCCAAGTTTGGTAGAATTTGTCTTTTTGAGCTCTCAAGGAGTAAGTCAATTTTTCCATCTTAAATATTTCTAAAATTACACCCTGCCAATCTTCCACTGTAGGTGGTATTGTATTTAGCCATTTTCTGGTGATTGATTTTTTACTAGCAGCCAAAAGGGCCTGCAGCAGCTTTGTATCCTTCCTCTGTTTCAAACACACAACATGGCCCAAATAAAGCGCCTCTATATTCATGGGTAACTGGATTTTGAATACCGTGCACAATGTCTTATGGACACCCTTCCAATATGAACTCAGTTTAGGACATCCCCAAAATATGTGGGAATGGTTTGCCTCCACTGACCCACATTGTCTC
>NW_024703019.1:0-541 GCF_008729295.1 Plectropomus leopardus | reverse complement strand
ACTCTGCGTTGTGAGCTCTCTAAACCTGGAGTCTCAGTGGAGTGGAAGAAGGGATCACAGGTCCTGGAGTCTGGAGAAAAGTACCAGATGAAGCAGATGGCCTCTGTGCATGAACTCCTGATCAACAAAGTTGTGCCAGAAGACAGTGGAGACTACAACTGTGTGTGTGGAGACCAGAAGACCACAGCCAGCCTCAAGATCAGGGGTAGGAGGAGGAGTTTTTAAAAGTTGATCTATGGAACATTTTTATGAAACTGTATAGAGGGGATTTTTATATGTACATATTTGGATGTGTTAATTTGAGGCTGCATGTCATAATGCTTTGCAAATTGTGTTTCTTTTTTGTTTGATTCTTTTTCTATATTTTCTGTCATGGCATGCCACTGACTGCTAACCAACTAATAAATGCTCAGCCCAACCAGTGACCTTCAGACAGAAGCTGGAGAGCCAGGAGGCTGAGGAGGGAGCCAGTGTCACTCTGCGTTGTGAGCTCTCTAAACCTGGAGTCTCAGTGGAGTGGAAGAAGGGATCACAGGTCCTG
>NW_024703018.1:0-303 GCF_008729295.1 Plectropomus leopardus | reverse complement strand
GTGTGTGTGTGTGTACGTCTGTGTGTAAGTGTGTGTGTGTGTGTACGTCTGTGTGTAAGTGTGTGTGTGTGTGTGTGTGTGCCCTTCCCTTGCCTGGCTTGCTTCCTCCAGGCTGGAACGCATGGACCACACAGACGGCTGGCAGCGCTCCACGACAGCCTGGCTCCCCCTTTTCTCTCCGTCTCCTCTCCTTCGCTCGCTCCCTCATCTCCCGCACGTCTGTGTGTAAGTGTGTGTGTGTGTACGTCTGTGTGTAAGTGTGTGTGTGTGTGTACGTCTGTGTGTAAGTGTGTGTGTGTGTGT
>NW_024703017.1:0-2494 GCF_008729295.1 Plectropomus leopardus | reverse complement strand
GCGCATTTCTGGTGTCTGCGAATAATCATGTGATATGTGTTTTTTAGGCATGTAAGTATGGACGGAGATAATTTCTGAAACAGTGCTCAAACTTTCATGTGTACTGAGATTTTTTTTCATTTTAAAATGTTGTTTTTAAATGAAAATATTGTAATGGACTTTGTTTAAAACCATTTTCATGTCAGCTAGCTGCGACAGTGAGCTGTGGGAGTTAGCACACCTGTAATTGGCTGGGAGCTAAGGGAGGGATGTGTTGTTATCCTTAGGAGGAGTTAGTCTCAGATCTGAAAAGCTAAGTGAGTGGCTGATGCAGAGTTAGAAGTGGTAGGCTACTGTTTTGTGTTGGCATTGGTTACGGCCTAAAGTAACCTGTGTTCAGGGCGAAATAAAGAAGCAACAAGGAAACTGACTAATGTCTCACTGCCTGCTCAAAGAGGGACGTTACGATGTATTAGTGTAGATGTAGCCTACAGAGAGGCTACAGAATGCCAGTAGTAATCAGCCACTATACAACAGCTGGCTAGACTTTGAGATCAGAGCATTTAAAAGACAACTGAAATTACATGTAAACATGTCTGCCAGCAACACTTAAACATTTTAAATGAGTTAAATCAGATCAACAGAACACTAAAAGAATATGTAATTAGGAATTTAAGGAAAATATCAGCCCTGGCTCAGACCTATGGTAGCTTATTGTTGAAGTCTGTGAAAACAGATACATATGTTAAGAAAACTTATACAAGACTGGAAACTGCAACACTGGACATAAATTAACCCATAAACAGCACTGCAATAATGACATATATATTTGACTTGTATTTACAGGTTTAAATTTAAACTGAATGTTGAAAAACTCTTGCCAATAAAACTTTTAGTGAAAAAAAAGTATAATTGCTTTGTTTGATGGTTGGCATTTCTGATCCAAAAAACACACATATCACACAGAAATTGTAAATATGCCTTTGCACATACTCCCCACAAAGACTGCCTGTTACTTTTATCCTAACACTCCTGCTTTTGGTCAACGGGGACAAAGTACAGCTAATATGACACGTGACTGTGCTCCGAGTAAATAGCCATGGCCTTTGTGTGGTGATTCACCAAGATACAGATTTAAAATCACGACTGAACGGCTACATTCATCCAGCGCATGTGGAATGCAGGTGATTCATGCTCAGATGTTTCACGTGTCATGTGATCGCTGCTGAATGTGGTCTGGTTTTGTCGGGGAAGAAAAAAGTTTGTTGGCTCTGGCTTCTTTTCTTGGCAGGCTCAGGAGGGGATTTCTGGGGAGTCTGAATGCTTTCGTTTTATTGTAATGTCAAATTCTTACTGAACAGACCAATGAGTGATACCATACAGCACAAGCATATGTACACAGAAACAGAAAGCACACACAGGGCGGGTTACTGATGGATGACCTCAGCTGGCTTCAGATAAGTTAAGAGCCTGAGAAAAGACATGACAGTTTGTGTGCAAGTTTTACAATATAACTAAGTCGTTACTGATTGATGCAGTGCTTGTCTCTGGTCACGCAGTGTGATTATTTCCACCACTGATTAACTGTGATATGCATCGTTACGTAACACTGACTGTTTACAACTGAAACTGCAGTACTGCAGAGTTATGCCTTGTGGGAAAGCAGAGCAAATGTTAAAATCTATGTATCTAAATCCAACACTCAGAATCAAGACTTCATAATAATCCATATAGCGTAATACAATCAAGTGATGGAACAGTAAATCTCAGCAGTGACAGATCCAAATGAGTCAATGTTCTGCCTCATCCAGGTACTGAAAACTACAAGCAGGAAAACTTGGCTTTTGTTCAGATTACTGTGCATGAATTTGTCTCCCGGGCCTTACCTTCCTTCCCACATACACAGGGATGCCAATAATCATGGCGGGGATAGCTATGCCAGCGATGAGTGCGATGCCGACTGGGGCGCCAACAAGTGTTCCCAGTTGCCAGAGAATCTTCTTCTTCCTGCTCCATGGCTTCTTTCCCCAAAAAGTACAGCCTGACGGACTGAGAGAGGGAGAGGGGGAAGGTTAAGAAGATTGAGAAAAGCAACATTTATACAAGCAATACTATAATAGGTCTTTAGCTTTTTCATCCCTTGTTGCACAACTGAGGGAACAAAGTTTCCCCCAGTGGAGACGAAGGTCTTAAGTGTGCTGGCGAACTTCATGGCTGTTCCAAAAATACTTTATTTTAATTTAGCCAGACGGGTCAGACACTTAAAGAGGTGGAACAACAGAAACTTGCTGGACAGGTTCCCAATCTCAGCCACTACAGACGCAACAAAACCACCAAATCAAAACCACCACAAGTTTGAACATCCTCCCTACAAGTTGTGCACTCCCACCAATAAAATATTATTATTATTATTATTATTATTATTATTATTATTATTTTATTTTATTTTTTTTAACAACTCCTCCAACTCCAACTCCAACTAATCCTTATTATTAACAACAACAACAACAACAAC
>NW_024703015.1:0-638 GCF_008729295.1 Plectropomus leopardus | reverse complement strand
TGTCATGGTTCCTGCATTCTCCTCCTCCCCTTCACTGCCAGTATTTTTCCATTCACCTCACTCTGACCTGCTCTACCTGCCAGCCACGCACCACTGCTGCAGCCTGCTCTCTCCCACAGCTGCAGCTCATCATCAATCAGTCCAGTATTTAAGACACTCCAACACGTTCACTCACTGCCAGATTGTTCCTCTGCTATGCATGACTCTCCAGCGTTCTATTGCCAGACCTCCTGTTGCCGACCCAGCCTGTTCCTGACCAGCTCTCTGTGCCTGCCACCCAGTGTACCTACCTGCCTTCTGTCCCCGACCACGTGCTTCGCTTCGGCGTTCAGGAAACCTGACGGCTCCACTGGCAAAGACCTCCCCACTCGACCACGACGATCCTCCAGCCTGCTCCTCGATGGTACCGTTGATTTCTCGGACTGTTTTCTCGGCTACGGATCCTCTGCCTGTCCCCGACCACGACTCAGCGCTATCCCCGACAACGTTCCCACACGTGTTGTCGGCCCTTCGAGCTATGGGGTTTCCTGCTCCCCAGCCACAGTTGGTTCCAGTGTCGTGTCTACACTTCGTTGGATTCCCAGAGACATTGTTTGGGTAAACCACCCGAAGACCGAACTGACTATCTGTGAGCTGAT
>NW_024703014.1:0-569 GCF_008729295.1 Plectropomus leopardus | reverse complement strand
AAAAACTGCTTAAACCTACATTAAATAGTGTGCCAAGACACGCCATAGCATAGAATTTTGCCAAAAACGCCAAAAACACCCGAATTCGGCATGTTCGAAAAAATGACCAAAAAAGCAAGGCTATAGTATGGCAAAAATGGCAAAAAATTACATGTCCAAAAAACTGCTAAAAACAGATGAAAACGACATTAAATAGCGCGCAGACACACGCCATTGCATAGAATGTTACAAAAAAGCCAAAAACACCATAATATGGCATGTCGAAAAAAATGACCAAAAAAGCAAGGCTATAGTATGGCAAAAATGGAAAAAATTGACATAGCCCCAAAACAGCTGAAAACTGATGAAAACAACATAAAATAGCGCACAGAGATACACCATTGCATAGAATCTTGCAAAAAACGCCAAAAACATCCGAATCAAGCATGTCGATAAAATGACCAAAAAAGCAAGGCTATAGTATGGCAAAAATGGCAAAAAATGACATTTCCAAAAAATTGCAAAAACTGCTTAAACCTACATTAAATAGTGTGCCAAGACACGCCATAGCATAGAATTTTGCCAAAAAC
>NW_024703013.1:0-374 GCF_008729295.1 Plectropomus leopardus | reverse complement strand
CTTCACCCTTTTGTCCGTCTCCATTTCACTTCACCTTTTCTTTCTTTCACCCATTGATCCTGTCGTCTCGTCTCTCTCTCCTGCCTAACCTCTTTATCTCCCCTTCTTTCTGCACTTTCCTCTTCCTCTCATCTCTTTCCTCTTCCTCTCCTCACCTCCTCTGCCCTTTTCTCACTCTCGTCCTTCTCCTTCCATTAGCAGCAATAGCAGGAGGAGGCACGACAGCGAGGAGGGCGACAGCCACCGGAGGCACAAACACAAGAAGAGCAAGAGGAGCAAGGAGGGCAAAGAGGCCAGCGAGGACATCAGCGCAGACCAAGAGAACCAGGAGGCCATGGAGTAGTGATGGCCACCTCCTGTGTGTCTGTCTCCGC
>NW_024703012.1:0-663 GCF_008729295.1 Plectropomus leopardus | reverse complement strand
GATCCGGGAGGGGGACGAATGGAAGACGGCTTTCAACACGCCTACAGGACACTACGAATACTTGGTGATGCCTTTCGGGCTAACCAATGCTCCAGCCGTGTTCCAGGCCCTCATCAATGACGTGCTCAGAGACTTGCTTAACAAATACGTGTTCGTGTACCTGGATGATATATTGATCTTCTCCCGCTCGAAGCAAGAGCACGTACACCACGTCCAGACTGTCCTGCAATGCCTGCTAAAGAACTCTCTCTTCGTCAAGGCAGAGAAATGCGAGTTCCATGCCTCATCTGTATCCTTCCTGGGCTACATCATCGGCCATAATCATATGGAGATGGACCCTGCCAAAGTTTCAGCGGTTACCTCATGGCCCGTTCCTGACTCCCGCAAGCAGCTGCAACGCTTCCTGGGCTTCGCTAATTTCTACAGGCGATTCATCCGGGGTTACAGTGCGGTGGCAGCACCTCTCACGGCTCTCACCTCCTGTAAGATCCCCTTCCGATGGTCCCCGGCAGCAGAGGAGGCGTTCCAACTCCTCAAACGACGCTTCAGTTCGGCCCCCATCCTCCTGATCCCGGACCCTGAAAGACAATTCGTGGTGGAGGTGGATGCCTCCGATGTTGGGGTGGGGGCTGTCCTCTCTCAACGCTCCGCTGAGGACCAGAA
>NW_024703011.1:0-309 GCF_008729295.1 Plectropomus leopardus | reverse complement strand
TGATGTAGGTTTTTTGCTTTCTCTTCAGCCAGATGTGGATCCAGTCCCCAGTAGGTCCACGGTTCAGATCACAGGACACTCTCTCATAACCAAATTTAAACTTGCTGGCTTCATTGTCTGGATCTGTAGTGACATTAATTCTCTCTATGGGACTGTGGTTCTCCCCCTCCCCTCTGAAGTACCAAAGGTAGAGGGAACCACGGGTGACCGATCCTGCGTTGAGATTTCTCTCGACCCTTGTGAAACCTGCTCTTCTCAATCCATCAGCCATCTCATCATTGAATGAGACTTGAATCCTGGTGATTGCGC
>NW_024703010.1:0-496 GCF_008729295.1 Plectropomus leopardus | reverse complement strand
ACACAGTCTTTGTAGGCCGCAACTGAATGGGACCTGGCAGCTGCTTGAAAATGGACATGGGTAGCACACTTGCATCAGCGCCTGTGTCAAGCTTGAATTTTATTGGTACGCCTCTGATGGTGGCTGTCTCATACCATCTGTTGTCCTTTGTGTGGCATGCTGTTTCTTCTCCTTCTCTGCCAACTGAGCCTATGTATAAAGAGTCCACTTCACTCTCAATATTGTGCACAGTCTTTGCCCGGTCGTTGC
This sequence comes from Plectropomus leopardus, assembly GCF_008729295.1. NCBI lineage: Eukaryota > Metazoa > Chordata > Actinopteri > Perciformes > Serranidae > Plectropomus > Plectropomus leopardus. The sequence goes on along the minus strand of NW_024703010.1, from coordinate 247 downwards.
CGCTTTTGATGTTGAGTGTACGACATACCTTGGAGAAGTGATTATTTTTTCCACATTTGTGACACACTACTCCATAAGCTGGACATTGACGAGGCTGGTGCTTTCTACCACATTTTTGACAATTCATTGCGGGTTGCGCCTTGGTGCTTTTATTTCCACCGCCTGCTCGTTTTTGTCCTCTTGCTTTCTCAATAGCGTCCACTCGAGTGTCGTGTGTGGCGGGTGAAGTCTGCATCGCCTGTATTTG
>NW_024703009.1:0-295 GCF_008729295.1 Plectropomus leopardus | reverse complement strand
AGGCCCTGACTCACCCATTAAAGGGAAAAACACTGACCAAAGTGTTGGGTAGCTTGGCCTCAGTGTTGACTGCACGGCTCAAACATACACAACAGCTGCTCGAGCAATCAGCAGGTCAGCTGAAATCACGTGTACAACAAACTGCACAACTGCAGAGGGGATCAAGGCTCCTCCAATGGCAACTTGGAGCACCCCAACGAGTTTCAGCAGAAGCAGAGACACATGTAGATGACTTGAAGGCTCAGCGTAACACACCAGAGGAAAAGAAGATCAAATTGAAAGATGAGATTCAAGA
>NW_024703008.1:0-840 GCF_008729295.1 Plectropomus leopardus | reverse complement strand
ATTCAGATTTAGGGTTCAAAGTTCCATTTGAAAACAACAGTAGGAGTTTAAATGTTTAAAAAAAAAAAATACATTGAGTCTTCACGAAAGAGTTAAACTGCAGAGCTGAAAATCACAGGGGAGGAAAATTTTAAATATAATTTTTTCATTAAAAAGCATGGCTCATTGGTCTAGGGGTATGATTCTCGCTTAGGGTGCGAGAGGTCCCAGGTTCAAATCCCAGACAAGCCCTGGGTTTAAAACTAATTGGGTTAAAGGTCACAAAAATACACAACATGCAGTTCATGTAACAAACAGCCAGCATGTGAACTGTCAAGTGCACAAATACAATCTCAATAGTAGAATTATCTTTAGTTTAATAAGGTTTATATTAGCCTATTTAAGAAATCATCTGAATCTTTTATAAAACAAGTTCGAGAAAATTAAAATAATAAATATAACTTTTTTCGATATAAAGTGTGGCTCGTTGGTCTAGGGGTATGATTCTCGCTTTGGGTGCGAGAGGTCCCGGGTTCAAATCCCGGACGAGCCCTGGATTTAAAACCAATGGGGTTAGTGGTGCAAACAAAACAACATGCAATTTACTGTACAAGCAGGCAGCTGCAGCATATGTACTGTGAACTGCACCAACTCAGTCTCAGTGTCAGCAGAATTACCTTCAGCTTAATAAGGGTTATATTTGCCTTTGTAAGAAGTCATCTGAATTTTATATAAAACAAGTTCAATAAAATATGGCAATAAATTCAAGATAAAAAGGCTGGTATTCATGTACAAGGTGAACTGTATTTTACACTTATCCACTGCAGAAATGACAATAATGGGCAATATAAATGAAGTAAC
>NW_024703007.1:0-663 GCF_008729295.1 Plectropomus leopardus | reverse complement strand
CTAAGTGAGATATGAAGATATCATAAGGTCAATTTTGATTTAAATATTTATTTTCTGTCAGACATTGACCATGACAAATATAGAGAGGTCCAGTTACTAAAATTTCCTCCCAGCAAAGGTGCTAACCTCATATCTAAAATCAGTATCATGATTAATTGAACATTTTACTTCGATTACAAATAATGAATGATTATTTTGCTTTTTTTGTGGGTTTTTTTTTTTTTGCCCTCACAGTTTTATGTGACCATGGTGTGTTGGATTGTAATAAACATATGATTAATTATTATTCATTAAATTTACCAGCATTATATAAAAATTAAAAGCTCAAACAAACTTCAAGTAAATTTAAGCACATTGTGCTGATAATACAGCAACCTCTTCTGACTGCAGGACTCTGACTTCAACTTCTGTGAATCTTCTGTGCTATTAATCATCTTACTCGGGAAAAAAAAAACAAACTTTTCAGTAGGCCTACTTCTCCTATAGTTGCCAACAGCCTGCCACAATCCCAGTCAGAGAAAGGGTGAAAATAAGGAAATGTGCCTGTGGAACCAGGCCCCCAAAATATTACATCTGCCCCTGGTAATAATAAGAAGAGCTCAGCGCGAGCGGCTGGATGAGACAGCGATGCGTCCTGCTGTTTCTAAATAATTATTCCAAAAT
>NW_024703006.1:0-2206 GCF_008729295.1 Plectropomus leopardus | reverse complement strand
AGGCTTTTCTCCACATTTCCTGGATGCTCTGCTGGATTTGAAATGGCGTTGTACACTCAGCCAGGTCTTCAGGCTACCACCGGCCCTGTTTATGTCAAACTAACCGCTCCCCTCCACATCTGTAGTCCACACTGTCTACATGCCACATATTAATTATATACATAGATTAATAGTCCAGATCAACCATGTGGATTGACCTGAGCAGCCCGCTGACCGCACAGCTCCATCTCTGGGTCTAATGAGTGATGGCGCTCGGCTCTCATTAGTCGCTGTGATTCAGGCAGGAGCTCAACCCTGCTGATGATGCAGACTCGTTCTCACTGAGAGCAAAATAATGAGACGCCTCTCAGCGCAGGGTAAGACCAGATAATGGGCACTCTCTAAACGACCAATCACAGCTGCTTTATTTGCAAAGCATTGTTGTCTGGATGTGTTACAGCATCCTCGTAAAGCCGGCTACTTTCAGATGGAGCCATTTGTCAGAGTGTCACCTTATTCTACACAGGATGCTGTAAATCACCGCTCTGCTATCACTACAACACCCCACGCCGCCTGCGCATTTTTAATTCTGCTTCTCCACAAGGCGACACAATGACTGCATGAGGAGCTGTTTGAGAGCAGCATGGCTGTTAGAATTTGTCAGGGGACCTGATGAAAGCTAAGCAAGGGGTTTGGAACTGATCTCTGTAATCTCTGGCTTGCTCCAGGGCCTTTTTTTTAAAATCTCTGTGCACCAAGTTAACCCTTTGAAACTTGGGCAAACTAGTTTGAATTCTGTCAAAAACATGGGGAGAGGGCAACATTAACTTAACAAGACATGCCTCAAAAGTTTGCAGGAATTAGTAAAGAAGTTACAAGAAAATTACCTGAAAATAAGCAAATAGCATCCACACAAGAAATGAACTCTGGACTCCCAAACCAAAGTCGGTTGTTTGTGGGACCCATTAACCTCCCCGCCATATAAGCGTCATTGCACTCCTCATATTATGTGGTTACTGGCAGTGTTATTACCTGATGCCATCCTTCAGTGTTTTATGCACATGTTACCGGTTGTGTTTGGCTGCATTCTAAAGTGATGCCACCTTTGCATGTTGATGCGCCCGGTGCCGTCTGGCTGTCCGCCAGCGTAACATGAAAACGCAACTGGTTCTTTCCAAGCGCGTTCTCATTTGACGCCATCCAGCTGCATTCCAGTTGGATGTGGAAAAACAGCATGACCATTTCACAGGGGTCCCTTGACCTCTGACCTCAACATATCTGAAAGGGAATGGCTTCTATGGGTAACCATGAGTCTCCCCTTTACAGACATGCCCACGTTATGCTAGTCCCATGCAGTTTGGGGCAAAAAGCATGCAGTTTTTTGCATGCAGAAATGTATAAGTTGCTCCCTCCAGCTGCTGCAGCTGATCAGACTGCATCACGCTTGGCATTGAAGGCGGGGCCCCGTTCATTCCTATGAAAGTTGCTCATTGGTGCATGATGCCAAATATATTAGATTTCCACACTATGAATTACCCAGATCATCCGCATCCTGAGCCCCAATACAGTAAGCACAGCAGAGATTTAAGGTGGCTGACCTGCCAATTTTGGGTTTAGCCCAGGTGGAAACTGTGCTTATAAATGTGAAAATACTAATATCTGTGGGTCGTGATGCAGCAGTGACTTTGCAACAATGCTGCATGTGTGAACACCACACGCATAAAACACGCTGCTGCTCGGCGAGGCTGACGTCTCATGCTCCTGATGCGTACTTGATGCAGAAAGAATGTACCAGTTCTATTGCATATAATTTCTGTCAGAGAAAAGTTATGTGTTATTCAAATTGCACTAATCTTACTAAAAGATGTTTTGTTGGACTGCTAGAGGTTTGTTACTGTAACAAAGAGTTTGATACTCGAAAAAATAATTGATAGATTAATCGATAGATAATTGATAGATTAATCGATAAAAAAAATAATCGTACTGATTTCAGATGTATACCACCCGATGTAAGTCACCCAAGTTACCCAATGTTTTGAGCTACACACTGCATTTATCACTTGGAGGGTTTCCATTATAGATTTGCGCAGAACTTAAGTGATATTTTGGAACTGTATTTCATATACACAGTTTTAATTTGAGCAATGTGAGGGTTAATGGAAACCCGGCAACTGCCACTTTTCAGACACTGACCTATTTAAAGGAAGTGACACTTGACACTTCCTGA
>NW_024703005.1:0-1990 GCF_008729295.1 Plectropomus leopardus | reverse complement strand
TTTTTTTCAAAGAAAACAAAATGCCCCAAAATTTCTCAAAAAAGAAGCTATTAAAAAAAACAAACAAAAAAAAACCCTTAAATACGTTTTGAACAAAGAAAAAATGCCTTTGAAGGTATTTCATGCTGAAAAATGACTCGATGTGTCCCCCCTCCTCTCATGAATATCTAACCGTCCCTCACTTTGGACGCTCTGACTCACCTCGGAGACGCCGCGCTCGTCTCTGCACAGAGACAACAGCTCAGGACACATTTCCAGACGCAGACGTCAGAGCCGACAGTCGAGGCTGACGCCGACATCACACACGCTGTTTATTCAGGGGAACCACAGAAGAAGACGCAGGACGACCTCGTCCGCCTGCGTCTCTGCGACCTCTCAGCCTCACTCACAAACACCAATTTATTCACATAAAAACGCTATAAATCAAATATCATATACATCATTTCTACATTTTTTTAAGATAAATGATGTCAGAGACTCAACAACAAATCAGAGGAGCGTTTGATGTGTGTGTGTGTGTGTGTGTGTGTGTGTGTGTGTGTGTGTGTGTGTGTGTGTGTGTGTGTGTTATCTGTAGACTCAAGATGCAAACAAACAATCAAACACATTTCAACATCATTACACATCAAACACACCTTTCATCCTGTGTGTGTGTGTGTGTGTGTGTGTGTGTGTTTGTTTGTTTGTTTGTTGAGTTTGTTTCAGTCGGTCAGCAGTTGACCACTACACTTGAATTTCTGCAAATTCTTGGCTGAATTTTTGCTGAATTTTGCTGAATTTTTGCTGATTTTTTGCTGAATTTTGCTGAATTTTTGCTGAATTTTGCTGAATTTTTGCTGAATTTTGCTGAATTTTTTGCTGAATTTTGCTGAATTTGGGCTCTGGTGTGAATGTCTGAAGTGTCTTTCTGCTCGTTGGAGTCGTGAAGCTGCAGCTCATCAGCAGACGTCCGTGTGTCCGATGATGTTTTCACTTCAGAGGACTCAGAATATTTCATTTAAGAAGCGACACTGAAACACAAGATGCAAAAATGCCAGAATGAGCCACGAGGTTATTTTTCCTCTGTAGGCCGAACTGTGACACACGAGAAAACCGGCAAAAATAAAGAACAGAGAAACAGAAGCAACAGTTTACAGACGTCTGTAAAGACATCAGCAAGAGACAAGACGGGACAAATGAAAACAAAAACACAACAGATTTAAACAAAACAGTCAGACATTCAGTTAAAAGACTAAAAGACTAAAGAAAGCTGTGAGTTTAGTAAAGTTTAGTGCGATTGATCGTCCATCGTTTTTATTGATGATCTCAAAGTGTTTTTTCTCTGACGTGAGCTGAAATTATTTTCTTCTCTGATGAGATAAAATAACTTTTCTGCAGCGAGACGATAAAATGTGAGTGACACGGCTGAAGTTACTTCTGTTTTTGTCGCTCTGCAGAAAGCAGCAGGAGTCGTTTTGTCGAAGCCTCGGAGGAGATAAAAATATGTCTTCAGATGTGTCTTTGTCACGGCGGACGTGTCTCTGTCCTCGCCGTCTCAGAGCTTCAGAAACAGGAAGTGTGGCGTGTAGGTGAGGCGGGCGGTCGGTGAGTCGCTTCCTGTCGTGCAGATTCTCTCCTGCTCTGGAATAAAGGCGGTGGCGCCTCGAGGCGTCCGTCAACACTCGCCGTGTTTGGTGACACTGACGGAGTCGGTGTTCGGTAGCAGACATCTCCGATCACGATCAAAAGTCAGCCGGCGCCAGAAATAACCAGCGGCCCCCCGAGGGCCTCCTGCTCACACGGAGACTCACAGCTCCTCATCTGAAGTCTGGATCACAAAAACTTTCTGCTCGCTGACCGACCCTGGTCCAGGTCTCTGCTGACCCTGGTCCAGGTCTCTGCTGACCCTGGTCCAGGTCTCTGTGAACACTGGTCCGGGTCTCTGTGAAAACTGGTCCAGGTCTCTGCCGACTCTGGTCCAGGTCTCTGTGAAAACTGGTCCAGGTCTCTG
>NW_024703004.1:0-844 GCF_008729295.1 Plectropomus leopardus | reverse complement strand
AGCAAGGCTATAGTATGGCAAAAATGTCAAAAAATGACATGCTCCAAAAACAGCTGAAAACAATTTTAAACCTCATAAAACAGCGTGCTAAGACTCGCCATAGCGTGAGGAAACTACGATCTTTCAACGTGTGCAGCAAGATGTTAGAGATCTTCTACCAGTCTGTTGTCTCCAGTGCCATCTTCTTCGCTGCTGTTTGTTGGGGAAGCAGCATCAGAGCCAGTGACACCAACAGACTTAATAAAATCATGAAGAAAGCTGGCTCTGTGGTGGGTTTCAGGCTGGAGACCATGGAGACGGTGGTGGAGAGGAGGACAATTAAAAAACTGCTCGCCATCATGAACAATGCTGAGCACCCCCTCCACCGCACACTGGACCGACAGCGGACCACCTTCTCCAACAGACTGATTCAGCTTCGCTGTCGAAAGGACAGATACAGGAAATCTTTCCTGCCACAAGCCATCCACCTGTACAATAACTCACCTCTGTCTGCGCTTTAAGTTCTGGTCTTAGCTCCATGTCACTCTGCACTACTGACTTTATTTCTATTTCTATTTATTCAGATACTGTTCCGCACTTTACACATGTATATATGTAGATATGTACAGTCTCTTCGTTTTTTTAGGGGTTTTTTTTTTAAGCATATTCCTTTATATACTATTAATAATGTGTGCTCTTTATTCTCTGTTCTTACTGTATGGCGCTGCTACATCCCAATTTCTCAGTTTTCAGATCAATAAAGTATATCTATCTATCTATCTATCTATCTGTCTATTTTGAATGTCGAAAAAATGACCAAACAAGCAAGGCTATAGTAAGGCAAAAATGTCAAAAAATGACATGT
>NW_024703003.1:0-540 GCF_008729295.1 Plectropomus leopardus | reverse complement strand
ATGCTGTTTTGAGGTGTTTTCAGCCTTTTTTGGGACATGTCATATTTTGAAATTTTTGCCATACTATAGCCTTGCCTTTTTGTTCATTTCTCGACATGCATTTTTATGGCCTTTTTGGCCGTTTTTGCAAAAAAGTAATACTATGGCGCATCTTTTCACGCTATTTAATGCTGTTTTGAGGTGTTTTTAGCTGTTTTTGGGACATATCATATTTTGACATTTTTGCCATACTATAGCCTTGCTTTTTTGGTCAATTTTTAGTCATGCATATTTATTGTGTTTTCACACGTTTTATGCAACATTTTATGCTATTGCGTATCTTTTCACGCTATTTAATGCTGTTTTGAGGTGTTTTCAGCCTTTTTTGGGACATGTCATATTTTGAAATTTTTGCCATACTATAGCCTTGCCTTTTTGTTCATTTCTCGACATGCATTTTTATGGCCTTTTTGGCCGTTTTTGCAAAAAAGTAATACTATGGCGCATCTTTTCACGCTATTTAATGCTGTTTTGAGGTGTTTTTAGCTGTTTTTGGGACAT
>NW_024703002.1:0-314 GCF_008729295.1 Plectropomus leopardus | reverse complement strand
CGGGGAGTTCGGAGTTGGTGATTTTTAAAAGAGCTCTTTGGTGGATTGTGTTATTTAGAAAATCGTGTTATTATGTCTAGCTGTCTAACTGCACCTGTCTAACTGTCACACTACACCTGTCTAGCTGTTTTGTCGTATTTACCATATTTATGCTGAACTGTGCTTGATATTTTCCCGTAGATATTTATTTCGTAAATGTAAAATAGGGCTGGGGCGACGCATCGACGTAAGCGATAACGTGAATACGTTGATACACGTAACGTGTGTCGACGCGTCGCACCCTTTCACCCCGCAGTGTTTTAAAATGTTTTTTT
>NW_024703001.1:0-442 GCF_008729295.1 Plectropomus leopardus | reverse complement strand
TTCAGGATAGAGCACATGCACAGTGATATGTCAAAGCTGTCTCGTACCTTGCAATATAAGTCCTCGTTCCAACAGGAACTAACAGAGAAGACCATGCTGAAAGGAAACAGTAAAACCCCAACAAGCAGGTCAGCCACAGCCAGAGACAGTATGAGGTAGTTTGTAGGAGTGTGGAGCTGTTTGAAGTAAATGATGGAGATTGTTACCATATACTGTGACAACAGACAAGGAAAACATACACTAACACACAGATTATAGAGGGGTTGCTTGTAAATACAAAACTTTATTATCTGATTCATAGCAGGGATGCAAGTTATCAACAGTGTGTGTCCTGTTGACAGTCACTCCTGGTTCCATTATTTGAAATTTTTGTCTTAATAGTCTATAAAATTTAGAGCATTTAATAGATATTCATGTAAAATTACAACAGTGGCAATTTTCT
>NW_024703000.1:0-396 GCF_008729295.1 Plectropomus leopardus | reverse complement strand
TGTAACGGGTGGTTTTAGGACCCAGATGCAGTACACCAAAACGCTCGTTCAGTTGGTAATAACTTTTATTAAAACCAACACAAGTAAAGCTCAGCTTACAGGCAGAGAGTTCGTTCTTCGGGCAGGCAGCCCTAGCAATGTCTCTGGGTCTCCCACGAAGCGAAGAAACGAAGCTTGTACCCACTGTGGCTGGCGAGGAGGAAACCCCGTAGCTCCACGAGCCGTCGACACGTGCTGGAACGCTGACGGGGATCGAGCAGAGGAATGGTCAGGAGCAGGCAGGAGTTAGGTAACCAGGAAGTCCGTCCGCGGAGGTAACAGCACCGACAGGGATCAGGCAGAAGAAGCGTCGAAGCCGAGCGAAGGAGTCTTTACCAGGAGAGCCGTCAGATTTCC
>NW_024702999.1:0-406 GCF_008729295.1 Plectropomus leopardus | reverse complement strand
TTTGCAAAGTCGACAGATTTAGGGAGAAAGTCACCAAGTTGGCAACACTGACGAGGAGGCGGGTAAGAAATTGCATCACTGCCCGTAATTTCCTATGATTGGTCGAGCAAGTCTTGCACAGAAGAGGTCTCCATGGACGTAGACCTTGGAAGACGCAGCTGCTCAGTAAGAAACATCTGGTAGCTCGCCTGGCCTTTTGTAGAGGTCATCTGAAGCAAGATCCCAGCTTTTGGTCAACCATCGTGTGGTCTGATGAGACAAAGTTGGAGTTATTTGGCCATATGGATGCTCAATATGTCTGGAGGAAGAAAGGAGAACCCTATAGGCCAAAGAACACTGTGCCCACTGTCAAATATGGTGGTGGAAGCATAATGCTAGGGGGATGTTTCTCCTCCAGTGGCACAGG
>NW_024702998.1:0-944 GCF_008729295.1 Plectropomus leopardus | reverse complement strand
AAACAGGTACCCTCTAGCACGCACAAGAACTCCCACTACCAAGAGATATGTCCGTATACATGTGTGTGTTTGTAGAGAGATAGAGAGGTGTAGAGGTGGAGCTGAAGGTAGAGATAGGATGGTACTGTTTGTGCATGTGTGTGTGTGTGTGTGTGTGTGTGTGTGTGTGTGTGTGGCAGGTGGTAAATGACATTGCGAGCCAACAGGCTGAGGTCAACCTCACCGGGCATAAGCCCAAGCTATATTAACAACTGGATAGCTGGCAGCTTGCTCTGCTGTACTGACGCTGCCCACACCCACTGCTATCCACACCTAGACTATCTCCCTCACACACACACACACACACACACACACACACACACACACACACACTTGCTAAAATATGGATTTGTCAACAGCATGAAGTTCTAAAGAAATGTAATGATTTTATTGCTAGTAGCAACAGCATTTCAGTCCAACTGTGGCACCAATTTAGGAACTAAAAATTACCTTGAAGAATGACAATATGTTCTCTCCATTTGTGTTATATTGATATTTTGGAATAAAGGGAGGCCAGGGGATGCAGGATTCATTTTAATAGTGGCATTTTAAATTATCTGTAACATTTTTATTTGTGCAAAAGAAACAACCTTCTTTATTGTTTCCCTTAGTCACACTGCGTCCTCCTATTTAGTGTTTCTAGGCAGTATACAAAAAAAAACACTGTCATGTAGCTGTAAGCACTTATAAAGACATTTTAAGTAATGTGCAGTGGTGTAAAACAATTGATTTATCAATACATATTGATACTGAATGTATGAAACAGTTTTGATGCTAATTTTCTATCGATACAGCAGTACTAGCTGTACTCTCTTTCTCTCTCTTTTTGTTATTTTTACTACAGTCATTCTGCTGTTTGCTGCTAAAAGAAGGCCATTCTTATCATACTATAGCCTTGTTATATT
>NW_024702997.1:0-289 GCF_008729295.1 Plectropomus leopardus | reverse complement strand
TGAATGAATGCAGTATTGATGGGCAGTGGCACAATCATCACTAAAAGAAAGCATTATCAGGGAAAAAAAAAACACTAAGCATTGCCTGGACGGAAAAACACCTTTGTCACTGACATGAGTAAATACAACATCTGCTGTCACAGTGGAGGCTGCAGTGGAGGACAACAGGGATGTATGTAGTAATATCCTACAAACACATGAATTCCAGTACATTTTATGATTTTAAAGATATCAGGTTATTGTCTTGTATTATCAGAAACTCTGTGCTGTGCAGCTGCCTCAGCTCACA
>NW_024702996.1:0-231 GCF_008729295.1 Plectropomus leopardus | reverse complement strand
TGCAACTTTATAAACTCAGAGAAAAATTAAGTTTTTGCTCCAAAATTTGTGACATTCATCTCAGGATTTCTGAGTTTTTTTCAGGATATAGTGCTCTTTTTTTCCCCAAAAAATCTACAGTGGCCCCAATATACTGCCGTAGCACGCGGATCTTCTCTGTGTTCCAGTTTTATTCTGTGTCGCCCTCTCCAAACAAAAAGACAACACGTGCACTAAAACTGAAACAACACA
>NW_024702995.1:0-620 GCF_008729295.1 Plectropomus leopardus | reverse complement strand
AGCGCCGTCTCCATCTCTTGATTCATCCTCTCAGCTTGGCCGTTGGACTGGGGATGGTAGCCAGAGGACAGACTGATGGATGCTCCCAGGAGGCGGCAAAACTCCCTCCAGAATGCTGACGTGAATTGGGGGCCACGATCCGACACCACGTCAGTGGGGAGTCCGTGGAGTCGGAATACGTGGTCCAGTAACAAACAGGCAGTCTCTTTGGCAGAGGGGAGTTTCGGCAGGGGCACAAAATGTGCCATTTTACTGAATCGATCTACCACTGTCAGGATGGTGGTGTGTCCTCCTGACAGTGGCAGACCGGTAACAAAGTCCAGAGAAATATGAGACCACGGGCGATGAGGCACAGGGAGGGGTCTCAGAAGGCCGGCAGGGGCTTGGCGAGGGGTCTTGTTCTGGCTACAGACGGGACAAGCGTTCACAAAGTCCCTGGTGTCTTCATCCAGGGTGGCCCACCAGAACCGCCGCTGTAGAACCTCCTTGGTTCGAGCTATCCCCGGATGACAGGTGAGACGGGAGTTGTGGGCCCACTGCAGCACCTCCGACCGGAACCCCTGAGGGACGAACAGGCGGTCCTGTGGACATGAGCTGGGTCCCGGCTGATTCTCCAGTGC
>NW_024702994.1:0-1362 GCF_008729295.1 Plectropomus leopardus | reverse complement strand
TGTGCCAAAACATGTAGCCTAAGTAAATTGCAAACTCTTTTAGTAAGTCAGCTAGTGTTGCAGATGTTCTTTTTTTTTTACATATTCAAGAAACTTTGTTGGTTTTTTCTTCAGGAGATGAATGTGTTTAAAACTTCCATGTAAACACTGACGGTCACATTGTTGAATCTAGCGAAAACTGCTCTTTGTAAAAATCGATAAAGGAAAATCTAAGGCCTAAATGATCACAACAGTAAATGGGAAATACTTCTTAGGGAATTTAACTTTGTATCACTGGAGTGATTGTGATGTTAAATGGCAAAATATTGTGTCACTAGCCTCCAAAACAACACACAGTGTTTTTTGATGTGATGCAGGAAACTATCATTTGCCAGTGCCTTCCAAAACCATTGCCAGTCACTGTTGACAAAGCCTGACATTGTTATAGTTAAGGTTTTTATTAAGCGTAGCCACAAAAAGGGCTTGGTTACGATCAGGGAAAGACATTGGTTTTAGTTAAATTACCATTTTGTTAAGTTCAGGAGATTCTCTTCATTGTAGGTCATCAGTATTTTAAGAGTTGATGCTGACAGAGTAATACATCAGAAAATATACCGTAGTTGGCGGGATTGACAGATTCTTTAATGCTACGTTTCATCTTAAGTTTTGAATGTGTTTTGCATGGAGGCCAGACATATTATGAACTAGATTATCAGAGGTCTTTCATTAGGGATCAACTGTGTGTCTCTGTGTGTGTGCTCAGGTGAGAGAGACTGACACAGATAAAGCAGAGTGAGACAGGGTGTGTGCTGGATTGTAGTTGTCAGTTAACAATAATCTTTAGAGTATGATAGTCACACAGTTTCCTTATGTGTGTGTGTGTGTTTGTGATCTTGTTTTTATCACCATCAGTTGTAACGTGCCTACATGTATACAATAATATGAGTGTTTGTAATATATTATGTGTTTTTCTTTATGCAGTAACCCTTTGTGTGTGTGTGTGTGTGTGCGCGTGCACGCATGCACGTGTGTGTGTGTGTGCGCGCGCGCGTGTGTTTGTATGTGTTTGTGTGTATAGAGCAGACAGAGAGAGACACACACAGAAGAAGAGGGAGTTTATATTAACCCCTCAGGCGTTTCTCTCACCATGGGGTCTCCACAGCCATAGAGGGACATTAATCACACACTTCAAAAATGCAGATGTGCTCTCTCTCTCTCTCTCTCTCTCCCCCTCTCTCTCTCTCACACACACACACACACACACACACACACACGGGACACATGAGACACAATTTACTCATGAACATAGGCCAAAACTTTACCCACCTCATCTGGTAGTTCAGCTCCTTTGATCTCTTTATCTTTTTCACCTTTCTTTGTTTG
>NW_024702993.1:0-707 GCF_008729295.1 Plectropomus leopardus | reverse complement strand
AGAGTGCCTCTCACAATTGGATTGTCTGTATGAGCCCCCACTGCTAATGGTAATGGGCCACACAACATAGATGCTAAGGAGACTGGTGAACATGCTTGTTGTTCCATGAGAGACCAAATTGGACCTTCCCCTTTCACAAAGGTGTTGTACCAGACAGTCACTTTGTGAATATTGGCTGCCCAATAATAATATAAAAAGTTTGGCAGTGCTAGACCTCCATTTGTTTTGCGTTTCTCCAGTACAGATTTCCGTACACGTGGTATGGTCTTATTCCAAATGAATGTGCTAATATATTTGTCTAATTCTTTAAAATATGATTTCGGCAAAAAAATGGGAACTGTCTGGAATAAGTATAGAAATTTTGGTAAAATAACCATCTTAACTGAGTTAATACGACCAGCCAGAGATAATGGAAGCGTTGACCAGCGATTGGTATCCTTCCTAGCTTGATCTATAAGTGGTCTAAAGTTAGATTTAAGAAGGTCTTTATAATGGCGTGTTACCTTGACTCCTAAATATGTTAGTGGACCAGTTGTGACTCTAAATTCACATGAATCAAAGGACATCGCCAATGCTTGACTATTAATGGGGAATAATACACTCTTTGTTAAATTGATTTTATAGCCTGAGGCCAAACTAAATAGTGAGATTGTGTCCAGGCACTTCGGAATAGAATTTTCAGGATCTGATATAAAAAGCAAAAGGTC
>NW_024702992.1:0-648 GCF_008729295.1 Plectropomus leopardus | reverse complement strand
ATTCATTACAATCACTGTACTCCTTGAAACTAAAAAACTGTATATCTTTCTTTTCTTGCAAAAGAATAACAAAACTATTTAAAGAACAAAACATCTCCTAACATGTACAGATACATAACACTTTAAAACTGGATTGTTGTGGAACTCAACATTTTAACTGTACCAGTATTATTCTGTGCACATCAGATAATCAGGAACATTATCTGTAAACTAAGAAAGCCAAGTATTTCAATATGCAGGTCCTGAACTCTGTTGACATAGTTTTGAAATAGCCTATACACTTCAACAGCATAAGCAAACTAGGGCTGGGTTAAACGATTATTTTTGTAATCGATTAATCTAGAAAATAGTTTTTCGATGCATCGATTAATCTAACGATTCATTTTTAAATCTGATTCGATTCGATTTCGATTCGATTATCGATTATCTCCCCATAATTTGACCTATATAGCAATTAATGCTAATTTATCTCCATGAATAAAAAACATATTTCTTCTTTCCAATATATTTTTATTATAAAGTTCAAAAATGAATTGTATTGAACAATACAACAATAAAGTGCACACAGTTGTAGTGCAATGGAATCCTATAATAAAACAATAAAATAAAACTTTCTTTCAATAAATAAAACTGCAAAAAACACAATCT
>NW_024702991.1:0-399 GCF_008729295.1 Plectropomus leopardus | reverse complement strand
GCAATGCCCCGCTGATATTTGGAGATTTAGTTAACAGAGAGGATACCTATTGGCAATTGTTACTCCTTTTAATTCAAATTGTAAACACTGTATTTTCACCAACTGTAACTCATGGTATGACTTGTTATTTGAAACATTTAATTTTTGAACATCACAAACTTTTTAAATCCATCTTCCCAGAGCACAATTTGATTCCAAAACATCACCATATGATCCACTACCCAAGCTGTATTAGAAGAATTGGACCACTCATACATATTTGGTGCATGCGATTTGAAGGAAAACATAATTTCTTCAAGAAATCTGTTAAAAACTTCAAAAATATTGCTAAGACTCTGATTAAGAAACATCAGGCTCAGTTAGCATTTCATTTTGAGAACTTTTATTTCCAAAGATTAC
>NW_024702990.1:0-240 GCF_008729295.1 Plectropomus leopardus | reverse complement strand
TCAGTCCAGTATTGACAGGTGGAGATTGTATTTTGTGTGCAAATGTGTACATACCTGAAAAATCAGAGAAGTCAGCGAATGCTGGGACAAGATCTCCAAGACTGAGACTCATCACCTCATAATCATAACAAAATGAGCCCCTCTTCTTTTTGACCAGTGTCAGGAGATCCACCTTCTCGGCTAAATTCGGTTGGTAGATGAGGGTTTTTTTTGGTTCCACTTGACTGAGAACCTCGCGAA
>NW_024702989.1:0-486 GCF_008729295.1 Plectropomus leopardus | reverse complement strand
GATGAACTACTGATGGTCAAGAAAACAACCAGTATCATCACTGAACACCTTCTTCTGTCTGTGTCTGTCGACCTCTTCTTCTCCTCATCTGTTCTGTTGATTTGACTCTGTAAGAGTTGAAGCTGTATCAGTGCTCCACAGGAGTGTTTACTTACCAATAAAGTGCCAACATTTGTTGTTTATAGCTTCTCTGTTGTCATCATTTGCTGCTTGAGTTTTACTCGAGCATCACCCATCTGTCAGGCAACTGCCCTGCCATCTGACTGGTGGATATTTAAAGATGCCATGTTTGGGGGGAAAGAAGTCCTTCAAAATCCTAAAAAGAGAGAAACAAATGTAGTTACCTCATTCCAATGACACCTGCTACAATCGAGCTCTTTGGAAAGATGCATAAAAATGATTTATCTAAGTATGAAATCTAATTAATTGCCACAACTGTATTAGACAAGTAATGTACGTAGTTCCTCCAATGTTATGAAATTAACA
>NW_024702988.1:0-323 GCF_008729295.1 Plectropomus leopardus | reverse complement strand
TTTCACAGCCCCGATGTGCAGCTCATGGAATTTTGAGAAGTGTCAAAGCGTTGTTTGGACAGAGAGCAGCAACAAAACATTAAAAATTCTTACCTCTGGGGGCAAGTGGACCTCATTGGAGTGTATGAAGGCCAGTAACCAATAGTGTGGATGTTGGCAGTAAGTTCTATGTTGCTTGGTTCGCTCTGATTCTGCATATACTGAGTAGAAATATCATAATGTTTACAATTAGGCATGGAAAATGCAGTAAAATAAAACACACCACGGTATGCATAGAAATACTGTAATCATGGCATCCATATTATACAGGTAAGTGTGTGTGT
>NW_024702987.1:0-265 GCF_008729295.1 Plectropomus leopardus | reverse complement strand
TGTGAATAACTTTGTTATTGGTGTGAATTCAATGGACATATTTGCAAATAATGATGGATTTTCACTATTTAAGAGAACAGATTGTGAAAGATATATTTTGCTTCTTTAATAATAACATCAAAAGGTTGATGGGATATTAAAGCATTGCATGCTATTTCACATTTCAAATTTATTTTCTATGTGGATAAAACCTTTAAGATGTCCCATCTCAATTTTAGGGGACTCCCATTAATGTCTTTCTACTATGTCGCATACAACTTCATCT
>NW_024702986.1:0-627 GCF_008729295.1 Plectropomus leopardus | reverse complement strand
TGGCATTTCTTTGGGGGGGCCGCACAGCCCTCCATGTCCTCGCCAGAGGTAGCCTGACTGCCATTAGGTACCGAGATGAGATCCTCAGACCCCTTGTGAGACCATATGCTGGCGCGGTTGGCCCTGGGTTCCTCCTAATGCAAGACAATGCTAGAGATCACGTGGCTGCAGTGTGTCAGCAGTTCCTGCAAGACAAAGGCACCGATGCTATGGACTGGCCCGGCCGTTCCCCAGACCTGAATCCAATTGAGCACGTCTGGGACATCATGTCTCGCTCCATCCACCAACGCCACGTCGCACCACAGGGTGTCCAGGAGTTGGCGGATGCTTTAGTCCAGGTCTGGGAGGAGATCCCTCAGGAGACCAACCGCCACCTCACCAGGAGCATGCCCAGGCGTTGTAGGGAGGTCATACAGGCACGTGGAGGCCACACACACTACTGAGCCGCATTTTGACTTGTTTTAACATTACATCAAAGCTGGGTCAGCCTGTAGTGTGTTTTTCCACTTTAATTTTGAGTGTGACTCCAAATCCAGACCTCCATGGGTTAACAAATTTGATTTCCGTTGATAATTTTTGTGTGATTTTGATGTCAGCACATTCAACTATGTAAAGAACAAAGTATTT
>NW_024702985.1:0-336 GCF_008729295.1 Plectropomus leopardus | reverse complement strand
CCAGATGCAGTACACCAGAACGCTCTTTCGGTTGGTAATAACTTTTATTTAAACCAACACAATAAAAGTTCAGCTTACAGGCAGTGAGTTCGTTCTTCGGGCGGACAGCCCTAGCAATGTCTCTGGGTTTCCCACGAAGCGAAGAAACGAAGCTTGTACCCACTGTAGCTGGCGAGGAGGAAACCCCGTAGCTCCACGAGCCGTCAACACGTGCTGGAACGCTGACGGGGATCGAGCAGAGGAATGGTCGGGAGCAGGCAGGGGTTCGGTAACCAGGAAGTCCGTCCGCGGAGGTAACAGCACCGACAGGGAACAGGCAGGAGAAACGTCGAAGCC
>NW_024702984.1:0-542 GCF_008729295.1 Plectropomus leopardus | reverse complement strand
CTGAGATTAAGAGTCTCATGCTCTACCGACTGAGCTAGCCGGGCTATGCACAGTACAAATTGGGTCAGATTTCGAAGCTGCATTACGGGAGGTCTATGCCACATTTAGAGCGTATCTGTGATTCAGTCTGTGCCTGGATAGCATACACATCTCTCAGAATGGCAGAGGCTGAGTCAGTGGCAAGCAGCTAACGGTGCTAACACCTCAGACAGTGCTGTTACCACTGCAACAGTGCTGACAGAGCCAACAGTGTTAATGTGGAAGGGAACAAGAGGGTGGGCATTAAGCTTCACCATTCAGCTATCATGTCAGGACAGAACTCATTGGCGGTGGTATTTACAAGGGATCACATGCACTAATGCATTAGCAGCTAGACCAGCTACCACATCAAAGAACAGAGAAGCTCTGATCATAACACACACAGAGTTTACAGTAGGTTATGTAGGAATCAACTTACCATACTGTAATGTTGACACTTGGTAACACAACAGCACCTTACAACAATCCCAAATGTTCTGAGTTTGTATGACAGTGGACATTGT
>NW_024702983.1:0-1884 GCF_008729295.1 Plectropomus leopardus | reverse complement strand
TTCACTTGTTCTTGTAGGGCAATGAGGAGAAGATCAAATATGAGAATATATTTTAGGGAGAACTGCTGTTGGCAGTTTGACGATAGGATTATGATGATGTGCTTTGCTACACATTTGCATAAGAAACAGCGAGATATTCTATGCAGGATTGTCAGTTGCTGTTTATTACTACTTATTAAACATGCTCGCCAGTTAAAGTGAAAGCTTATCCCAGATTCAGATTCGCCTCGCTATAAATGCGTTTTTTTAGCACTGTGCCTCTTGGATGCCTGCTGCGTACAGTCTGGCACATGGTTGTTACTGTGATACACACCCATAAACGTCCTGAGCACAGAAAATATGGAGAAATTAAAGAAAAAACAGGCAGGCATTGATTTTTGGGGAAAATCCTGCATTAATAATTGGGCATATATAATGACCAAGCGGGTAAATTAGAGGCATTCATTGTTCATTTCACTCAGCTAAAACAAACAAATGAGATGAGGCAACACAGAAGCTGTATCACGATTACGAAGCTCACAGCTTTGTTCCACCTACAAGTGTTTGAGAAGTTTGTAACTCAGCAGTGAGAATAACAGCAGACGAAGGCGTGAAACGTGGGCAGAAAAGGAACTGTGGTCAAATATTAGCAAATCTTGTTTGTTTTTTTCTGGAGCAAAGTTAATGTTATTCATTGTTTATTTCCTGAAATGTGCTTTTCCGCACATAGTTATCACCTCCTAATATTATTTCCTAACATCCTGCATACGTCAGTAACTGTTGCACTCGTTCATCGACGTGCAGACTTCCAGAGTTGTGAAACAGCACATTAATGCGACGTGAGGAGTGAATTAACAGGCTTGCTGTATTTTGCTGAGACTTTTTTCTGTAATCCTTCAGGGTATTGTCAAGGTTGGTGCCGTAGATGCAGACCAGCACAAGTCACTGGGTGGCCAGTATGGCATCAAAGGTTTCCCCACCATCAAGATCTTTGGAGCCAATAAAAACAAGCCAGAGGAGTACCAAGGTACAGAAAAACCACCGCTTCAAACGAAATGCCTCTGTATAAATCAAATATGCAGCTTTCTGAATTTAAAATCATCCTCTCGTGACCCTATCCAGCTTCAGACAGTTCAAACCTGCAGCCACTTGCAGTGTCCTGTGTCTGAAAACCTGCCAGTTTACACCAATGCGACTAGATGAGACATTGTCTCCAATGCAACGACTCAGTATTTCTGTTTTTAATTTCCGACTTCTCAAGTAACAAATAAGCCCTTTGTTTATGCGCCTCAGCGACAGCCACGGCTAGAGGCAATATTTTTCCACGTTGTCCGTCTGTACATCCATCTCAAGAACTCCTTCAGGAGAATATCTTCATATTTTACACAAACATCCACTCAGCCACACTGATGATCTAAATTAAGATCAAGGTCGCTCTGACCTCGTCTGTCTCATTCCTGTGAAAATGATATAAAATGGTCATCTTAACACTTTTTTTGGACATAACTCAAGATAATTTGACAACATTTCACACAGATGTCTAACAGGATAAAATGCTAAAATCATAATGTTCTGCAAAAAACACTTTTCTACTCATCACTCAGCATCATAAGTCAGGAACAGACGGGGAGACATTTGGTTCAGATACTGAATTGTTGACATTAATCTTGGATGCCCTCTTTGAAACCGATTGTATAGATCTTCTTGACAGCAAAAAGGTGTGTGTGTGTGTGTGTGTGTGTGTGTGTGTGAGAGAGAGAGAGTGTGAAGGATCTGTTTTTTCAAACACATGAATGTAAGCTGTAACTGCGACGTGATTGGCTCACAGAGGCGTACAGCTGCGAGGCGGTAATTCTAGTTTCGAGTATGTTAGTGTGACATTTGCATATTCAGCCAGCAGCAGCA
>NW_024702982.1:0-959 GCF_008729295.1 Plectropomus leopardus | reverse complement strand
TATTGACTACACATGAGACTTTTAAAATCAACTCATTTTGTTGTTTATACAGAAAAATGTGAAATTTAAGAAGTTTTGCGGCCTTTAGTCTGAAGGTAACTTAATGCCTCCAACAACCAGAGAGAGTTAACCCTTTGAATTCTTTCAAAAACACAGAAAGCGACAGGAAGCTTAACAAAACATGGCCCCATGTTTTAGAAAGAAATCAGTAAAAACTGTTAGAAATATTATTTTATTTATTTTTAAAGTTTTTTTAAATGTCTTTTTTCCTCTGTAACATAATTCCAAAATTGAAATTATTTAGAAAAAAATAGCCATTAAAATGTTCTAGACTTTTCCTAAACTTTAAAAAAATATATATTTACACCAGCCTTTTTCATTTTTAATTCTGAGGTAATTTCCTGTCACCTGTGATTAATTTGTAGGATATTTCTGCCGACGTGGTTTAAAAAATAAACAAATCATTTTGCTCAAGTTTCAGAGTGAAACAGGCTGATTGTTCACGCCGATCCGGGTTTTAAAGGGTTAATCACTCCGCCGCTTTTCGCGTTAATTACTGAGAACAAAGTGACGCAGAAACCTGCACATCCCATTTATATTAACACACACACACACACACACACACACACACATTTCATACCAAACTGAAAGATAAAAATAACTCATCAGTAAACTGAGCGGGGACAAACTGACTGTGAGGAAGATCCGGGTGTTTACCGGGACAGGTGAGCCGGGTCTCGCGCGTGTGTGCGTGTATGTGTGTGTGAACGGGATGGCGTGTGTTACAGACCTGTTGGAGAGCAGCGGGCTGTGCGCAGGTTCCACTCGGCTGGTTGACATGATCGCAGTTTGAATGTCACGCGGACAGACGCCATTGTTCCGCTTTCACACCTCTTTAACGAGCCGCACCTGAGGGGGGCGGGGCCTGCTGCAGCCGCCGCGCGGACTCACCTGCGCCA
>NW_024702981.1:0-462 GCF_008729295.1 Plectropomus leopardus | reverse complement strand
TTTGAAAGTAAAGAGTTGGCAGATTAACTTAATTACTTTAAAGCTAACTATGTGTTTTGTTTAGTCTTTTTTGCTGCTTCTATTTCTTTTTAAATGTAATGTTGTGTTGCAGCATCAAATCATTTCATAAAGTGGTCCACAAAGGAGCACGGTCCCTCAGCTGAGGGCATTACGTTATGGTTTTTGGCCCACTGAGTAGATGGAATTTGCATATGGGAGCTGAGGATAAAACTAGAAATTAGCTGTATATCAGAGGGAGAGGAGAAGCTGCTGAGCTTTGGCAGCCTGCAGACCAAAGCCAATGGCCCCTGAAGAGGAGTTCTGCTTTCCCAACATCAACACCTCCTGCAGGAAGACGAGACTCGATCACTCCGAGCTCATTTACAGTGTGCTGTCATGCATCTCTCTGCTCACTGTGTCTCTTAACCTGCTGGTCATCATCTCTATCTCCCACTTCAGGCA
>NW_024702980.1:0-480 GCF_008729295.1 Plectropomus leopardus | reverse complement strand
AAGGACAGAGAGCTCAAACAGCACTACGTGGACGAGGACAGGCAGGACATCGAAGCCACAATAGTCCTTCCTGTGCTCGTCACACCGCAATAACAACGGTTCGAGAAAAAGACGCGAATGAACAAATCCATAAGTGTGTGCGGAGTGTGTGTGCGCCTCCTCCCCGCATTAAGGAGTGTGAATGAGTGTGTGTGCGCCTCCTTCCCCGCATTAAGGAGTGTGAATGAGTGTGTGTGCGCCTCCTTCCCCGCATTAAGGAGTGTGAATGAGTGCGTGTGCGTCTCCTTCCCCGCATTAAGGAGTGTGAATGAGTGTGTATGCGCCTCCTTCCCCGCATTAAGGAGGGTGAATGAGTGTGTGTGCGCCTCCTTCCCCGCATTAAGGAGGGTGAATGAGTGTGTGTGCGCCTCCTTCCCCGCATTAAGGAGGGTGAGTGTGTGTGTGCGCGCCTCCTCCCCGCATTAAGGAGGGTGAATGAGT
>NW_024702979.1:0-625 GCF_008729295.1 Plectropomus leopardus | reverse complement strand
AATCCAGTCCATTGGTTTTCCTTCACGCTGTCTGATCCAGCCTGTTGCGTAGCTGTTATCAGTCAAAGAATAACCAGAGACCTGACAGGTGATGGTCAAAGACTGTCCAGGCTGCGCGACCAGTGAGTCTGGCTGGATGAGGCTGATACTGTTCACACCTGTGGAAACACAAATCAACATTATCTCCATCATTCATCTGACTATTCAGTGTTTCTAATGTGTTTGTGAGTGAGAATCCACTGAAAGCTCCTCACAGGATCCAGCTGCCAGCAGCAGTATCAGAGCTACAGGGAACATGGTTGATGTTGAAGCTGAGCTGATGTGAGCTCTTCTGTCCTCTCACTGACACACACACTCTTCCTTATGAGTAACTTTTATTTGCATATTGTTGAATAATCATAGGAATTTAAATCGAATAATTTAATGGTATAAACAGCGCGTCCTCTCTAACGACATGGTAGTGAAATAGTTTAGTAAGGAACATGATTTTCGCATCAAGATGGTGAAATTGTTAATTTTTTTAAGGAACATGTTGGGGTTTTTTTTATGAAAGGTATTTTATAGATTTATTTGTCACCGTGGCCTAAAGGTTTTTTGCGCATCTGTATCACTGCTATGATTATAT